>NW_018239781.1:96298-102250 GCF_001263595.1 Phalaenopsis equestris | reverse complement strand
GTAACCAAAAGATAATTCCATTAATTCATTAGAATCAACATCCAAATTTACATGTTTTTCAAGCTCAGTAGAGGTAGAAGCACAGTAAAATTTGATCGGCTTTGAACCAACACTACGGACTTCCTTGACCATTAAACTCTCGACTCTTTGAGGGAGAATCGAAGTGAGGTTCATAGTATTCACATAGTGGTTTATCCGATCATACATTGTTTCATATTCATTCCTCTTTGTATCTTCTAGGGATATCTCATACTAAGGTCTCTTCTGCTTTGTGATCATTATTTCATCTTCAGAACTATTTTCATCACTAATGTTGATAGTTGGCCAAGTCCGTTCAACAATTAAATTGATCTTTCCTCGTCCGCATCCCCGGCCTCAACCTCGGGTGCGTGAACTAGAAGAACCTCCACCAACTTATCGTAGGGGAGTGGTAGAAGGTTGTTGAAGCGGAGTTGTATGGCCTCCTTTTTATGATTCTTCTGAACCTTCATCTCTGTTTTTCAAAATCTCGCGTGAGAAGACAATCTTCTTTGGAGGCGCATAGTAGGCAGCATCTTCATGGATACCAACTTCATGCACTGAAAATGGTTACAGATCCCCCTTGATGCAATTTTCTTGACCATCTTTGCGGTATTTAATGCACTGGTGTATGGATGATGGAACCATATTATACTCATGAATCCATGGTCTACCTAATATAGTGAACCTTCATCTCTATTTTTCAAAATCTCGCGTGAGAAGACAATCTTCTTTGGAGGCGCATAGTAGGCAGCATCTTCATGGATACCAACTTCATGCACTGAAAATGGTTACAGATCCCCCTTGATGCAATTTTCTTGACCATCTTTGCGGTATTTAATGCACTGGTGTATGGATGATGGAACCATATTATACTCATGAATCCATGGTCGACCTAATAGAGCGTTAAAAGAGGTCTTTGCATCGATGATATGATATTTAACGGTTGTTACGAGTTCTCCAACCTTGATAAGTAATGAAATTGATCCAAGGGCTCTTTCTCCCTTTCGGTTGAATCCTCTTAACATCATCTTATCGGGGATGAGCTCCTGAATGTTGAAGTCCAAATATGCTAACGTCCCTAGACTCATCAAGTTAAGAGATGTTCCAGGATCTACTAAAACTGTGGATAACACAAATCTGCCAATGTTGACGGAGATGTAGAGCGGACGGTTGTGGTCGGCGGTACCGAGCAGCAAGTCTTCATCTCTGAAGGTTACCTCTGAGTGTTCTCTCAATGAGCAAACTTCATCTGAGGATGTTCTAGCCAACTGAGCTAGGCAAATTTCTGGATCTAGCAAAGCTGTAACCAGAGACTCTCTCGTCTCCTTTGACAGGATCAGGGCGTCGTAGATGCTTAGTAGAGCAGGCAACTTCCTAATATGAGCTAGCACGTTGTAGTCTACTTTTTGTGCTCCTCCGATTTTGTCTTGATTATGTGGTTCTTCCACTGGCGGAGGTGGGGGTACCTCTTCTTGAGTCATTATCGGTTTTCCTTTGTCTATTGGAGCTGTTCTTGGCGGTAACACTTTTCTGCTCCTTAAGTTGACTTTTGTGATCTCTTCTTCTTGAGATATCATCGTTGAATCTTCCGGTGTCTTTTCTTCTTCATTAAAAAGATCTAAGTTGATGGAAAACGGTGCACCATGACTCTCGAGAGTTGGTTCTTCGTTATTGGCGCTGTCGTAAGCGATATCACTGAGTTCTTCTTTGACCTTGACAACGAGTTCATCGGACTCAAGTACGATTTGAGGATCATTTTGGGGATCGAGATCGCAACTAACTTGGTTATAATCAGTCACGTTATTACCCAAAATAGTCGAAACATAGCCAAAATCACAACCATTATATTCATAAGTCTCCGGAGGGACAAAAAGGTAATCATACAAAGTCAAAGGTTTTAGGATTTTCTTCCCCAAATCCGAGACAACCAATCTAGTAGAGATAGCCCCAATCCTAGCACCCGTACTATCAATATTGACGCTCTTCTTTTTCTTGTTCTTTGTCTTTGATGATGACGAATTTTTTGGCAAAATCTTCATCTCGGGCTCGGTATGCTGCACACTATGAATGGAGGCTTGTTTTGACGCAGACCGTAGCTTGTTCAGTATCTTCTTGGATGATTTGTTCCATACTTCATTCCATCCTTCTTCGGTATTTGTAGAAGCCTGTTTCGATGGATCTTGTATTTGATTGAGGACCCTTTTGAGTTCAACCCAAGTTGTACTCCATCCATCTGTTCCGACATATGGATCAATTGAGGAGATTGACTCAGCTGAAATCCTGTTTATGGAACCTTTTTTGGGTTCTCTCAAGTACTCCTTCGGGATTCTTATATTTTCTTCCTTGAGGTTCTTCTCGAGTTAGTCTTTAAAGATGAAACACTTGTCTATAGTATGCCCAAGCAACCGGTGGTATGGGCAATAATTCAGTTCATTCTTCTTATCCACCTCTTCGGATTTCTTTGGATCAGGTAGTTTGAATTCTGGTTTATTCATCAAGCTTTTGAATATTTTGGGTACAACTTCATCTTTGAAGGAATAAACAACTTTCTGTCACTCTAAAAGCGATATTCTTTTACCCGCTGTTCAAGGTGATCCTTCTTGAGATGGTCGTTGGTTGGATTGACTGCTTTGTTTCTTTGTTTCTGAGAGTACTGTGACAAAGACTGACGATGATCTTTTGCATATATCTTTATCGACTGCTTTCTTTTATTGACAGTTGCGATTACCCCTGATTTATTTTCGAACACTCTGGTCACCTTAGCCTTTTCATGCGGCTCCATGTGCTTCATTTGCTTCTCCATCATGAGTTCTCCAATAGACACATGATGTTGCGCCCCAGCAAATCTTTTCACAAATAGCTGTTCCAACTCAGAAAAAGTTTAAAATGACTCGTTGGGCAAGTCAGCGTACCAGTCAAAAGCAATCCCTGACAAGCTGCTGACAAACTGCTGGCAGAGTTGAGCTTCATTATTCCTCGCGTTTCCACAATTGGCTCGGAAATGTGCTATGTGCTGTTTGGGATTTCCAGTCCCATCGAATATCTTGAAGTTTGGGGTCACAAAACCCTTGGGGAAAGGGACGACATCAAACTCTTTTGGGTAAGGTATACCCTTTAATATTGATGTAACAAAACCCTTGGGGAAAGGGACGACATCGAACTCTTTTGGGTAAGGTCTACCCTTTAATATTGATGTACCGCCCTTGAACTGGGCTAAGGCCTCCCGCACTTGTTCAGCCATTTCCTTGAACTCCTTTTTATGGCATGGCACCTGATGGAGAATCCTTCTTCGGTTGTTCTTCTTTGTCTGTTGAAGTATCCTCCCTTCTTTCATCTGCAATGTGTATGATTTCTGGCTGATTAACCTCTGGAGAAGCAAATCTTGTTGCTTGTGATTGCCACTGAATGGTGGCCATGACGGTCATAGCTGCAGTCATCTCTTCTATTCTTTTCTCCAGTAGAACAACTTGCTCATCCCTTAGGAGGATAACCCTACGCAGCTCATCTACGGCGTTCTCTTCAGTATGAGGTCGAGCCTCGCGCGCAGACATGGACATCCATGAAATCCTCCTCCAAGTAATCACTATAATCAAAATCTTCATTGTCACTATTGACGAAAACTTTGTGTCCTCAAGCTAACTCAGAAATCTCGATCCTAAGTTTCTCAACTTTTTCCTCAATTATCGATTCCTTGATTGTTTTAAGATCTGGAGGACCTTGATGGAAATCCTCAACTTGTTCCTCCATCTTGTTGGCTATTGTCACGATGATGTTAGATATTTTAGGCACGAGTTTTACTTCCTGTCTTGTAGGCTCACTGAACGGTATTGGTGCAGCCACCTTGGGTACCCATACCCTCTTCTTCTTCGATGATGATGCCTCAGGACGGGACGTCTTAGTAGAGACATCGGTATGTCGAGGGAAGGTATGCTCCCCGTGGTGTAGACCGGCTACAGTGTCAGGTATTCGTCTTGTCTTTCTTTTCGTGATTGTAGGAATGACGGGTAAACCTCTCAGACCCAGTCTTGACTTAATTGACCGGCGACCTGCGATCCCGGTGGTGACTATAGTAGTATCAACTCGGTTTCCCCAACGAAACCAGACAGGAACACGGGTAGATGACTTTACAGTCCACCTACGAGATTCTCTAGAGGACTTAATATCCTTCAAAATTTCATTCTTCATATGAGCGAAAATTGCATGTCCCACTCGTTTAAGTAATTCATTAATAGAACATCCTTCTTTAGTAGCAAGCCTTCTGAAGACTGCACTAACTCGAGTGATGGGGATGAATTTCTTTCCCTCCTCACCATGTCCTTGAAGTGATGGTAATGCGACAGCAATCTTCCGGATACTCTCATATCCATCAGTATCTATCGGAGGATGGAATCTACTCCCTCGTAGGAGTGGATAAATTTCTGGTAATACCTCTTCAACTTGATGAGGCTCCTCCTCATTAGGTGTGTTTTCAGGAGTCTGGACTTTGATGGCCCTCCAAACTCTTCTATTGCGGTTCCCCCTTTAAGTTCGGGTCAGTGGTACAGTCCTTGAGCTTGACCCAATCTCAAACATGGGTGGCGGAACAGTTAATCCTTCAGTCGAGTCTGCAATGACCATCACATTTTTTCCCTTAGCAGTAGCAGGGATAGCAGGCCTGATGACAGCAGCTTTAGCCTTCTTGCAGGTAGGGAAGTCCTGAAGGCAGTTCAAACTGAATTCTGCAGACGGCTCTTGAACTTCCGGAGCAGCAATCTTCATTAGCACAAATGGGGCTTTCCCGAGGATAACCTCGAGGTCTTCAAATCCACCTCTGAACTTGATGGTGGAAGCAACGTTACAAGCGCTGCGGTCCATTGGCAGGTTACAGGAAAAGGTCAGCGTTGGGTAGGCCATCGTAGCGGGCTTTAAAACAGAAAGTTTTAGGGTTAGCTATATGGCCGAAAACCTCGTAATATTTAGTGCAAGCACTGAAAATAGAGGTTAGTCTGTAGACCGGGCAGGTCTTAATTTATGGGTATTTTTTAACATCTTTGTTAAAAAAAATATGTAAAATTTAATTAATATTTCAAAGTGCGTGCAGCACAATACGATTTGGTTTAACTTGCAAAGTAGCAAACCAAATTTTGAAGGGATATGTGAAGAAAGTAAAAAAAAAATTTAGCACCCAACGTGAGACCCAGTTCGTGGCAGAAAATGCACAGGTGGAATTAGTCCACCAACACACCTATTGAGGGTCCGAACCGACATAAAAAATAAAGAGTCCTTAATGGCCTTCTGAACCCCTTTGTTTAAAGATGGTTGAACAACTAGTCCAGAAGTCCAAAGAGTTAGCCGTACTTTCCCAAGATATAAATGGGTGAAGGTGAAGTATGCCAACGGAAGGAAGGTCATTTGGTCCAAGAGGACATGGACACATTATCGATGTGTGAAGATAATATTTCTTAATTTATGGAGAGAAAATCATGTCCCTAGAGGAGTCGCCAGAAGCTATCGGCGTTACTTCAGGTTGGTTTGTGGGGTTGCCCGCAAGAAGCTATCGGTCATCAGAATCGAAATCCTGTCGCCCTCTTCGGAAGGACGTTGAAGTATGAAATCGAACTGAATCTGACCCCATATTTTTCATAGTTTAACATTAAAGAGCACTATACATCAAATCCTGTATCTATCCCGGAAGATAAACACCACACTTGAGGGTGAGGCTCGATCCAATAAACTCAGGAAAGTATGACGTCTGTTTGGTCTGCGAAACCTTTGTATTTGCCAACAAGTTCCCCTATTAAATATAAAGGATTAAATAGGGTTTATATTACAATGGGTTCGAACGTGCTTTTTATAAAGGCAAGCCCTTATAGTAAATTACATCTTCAATGACAAAAGTCACCTAAGAAGACTCTCGATAAAAATCAGGAAATATTATCTTCAAGGAATTTC
>NW_018239781.1:94781-95182 GCF_001263595.1 Phalaenopsis equestris | reverse complement strand
AAGAAAGTGAGATTGGTTTCTACCAATTAACCCCTTGTGTTTAAAACATCAAATAAATTGATTAGAATCAGAGGTTGGTTTCTACCAATGAAATTGGTTTCTACCAATTAACCCCTTGACTTAAGCCTAAATGTTAATTAAGGCTAAATTTCCAACATTACACATTTGCCCCTAAGGCTCTAATACTTCATAATTTGTCAAATTCAATTCAAATGACTTTGAAATTTTTATCCTACCTCATTCATGGGTCAATTAAGACATCAAAGGAGAAAATGTGATTTTTCAAAATTTAATTTAATTTATATAATTATTTTCATGTAAAAATAGGATTGTTCAAAGAAAATTTCTAACTTGACCAAGGTAAATTCTAATCTCTTAAAATTTTTACTGGAGGTAGACTT
>NW_018239781.1:91848-94722 GCF_001263595.1 Phalaenopsis equestris | reverse complement strand
GGAAACTCCGTGTTCTCGAGCTAACTCAGAAATCATGATTCTGAGTTTCTCAACTTTTTCCTCAATTATCGATTCCTTGATTGCTTTAAGATCTGGAGGACCTTGATGGAAATCCTCAACTTGTTCCTCCATCTCGCTGGTTGTTGTCGCGATGATGTCAGATATTTCAGGCGCTGGTTTTATGAACGGTAGCGGGGCAGCGACCTTGGGTCCCCATACCCTCTTCTTCTTCGATGATGATGCCTCAGGATGGGATGTCTTCGTAGAGACATCGGTATGTCGAGGGAAGGTATGCACCCCGTGGTGTAGACCGGCTACATTGTCAAGTAATCGTCTTGTCTTTCTTTCCGTGCTTGCAGGAAAGACGGGTAAACCTCTTAGACCCAGTCCTTACTTAATCGGCCAGCGACCTGCAGTCCCGGTGGTGACTATAGTAGTATCAACTCGGTTTCCAAAACGAAACTCGGTTTCCCAAACGGAACCAGACGGGTACACAGGTAGGTGACTTTTCAGTCGACCTATGAGATTCTCTAGAGGACTTAATATCCTTCAAAATTTCATTCTTCATATGAGGGTACATTGCATGTCCCACTCATTTAAGTAATCCATTAACAAAACATCCTTCTTTAGTAGCAAGCCTTCTGAAGACTGCATTAACTCGGGTGATGAGGATGAATTTCTTTCCCTCCTCACCATGTCCTTGAAGTGATGGTATTGCGGCAGCAATATTCCGAATACTCTCATATCCATCAGTATCTGTCAGAGGATAGAATTTACTCCCTCGTAGGAGTGGATAAATTTCTGGTAATACCTCTTCAACTTGATGAGGCTCCTCCTCATCAGGTGTGTTTTCAGGAGTGGACTTTGATGGTCCTCCGAACTCTTCTATTGCGGTTCCCCCTTTGAGTTCAGGTCAATGGTACAGTCCTTGAGCTTGACCCGATCTCAAACACGGTTAGCGGAACAGTTAATCCTTCAGTCAAATCTTCAACGACCATCACTTCTTTTCCCTTAGCAGTAGCAGGGATAGCAGGCCTGATGACAACAACTTTATCCTTCTTGCAGGTAGGGAAGTCCTGAAGGAAGTTCAAACTGAATTCTGCAGACGGCTCTTGAACTTCCGGAGCAGTGTTCTTCATTACCACGAATGGGGCTTTCCCGAGGATAACCTCGAGGTTTTCAAATCTAGCTCCGAACTTGATGGTGGGAGTGATGTTACGGGCGCTGCGGTCCGTTGGCAGGTTGCAGTAAAAGGTCAGCGTTGGGTGGGCCATCATAGCGGCCTTTAAAACAGAAAGTTTTAGGGTTAGCTATATGGCCGAAAACCTCGTAATATTTAGTGCAAGTAGTGAAAATAGAGGTTAATCTGTAGACTGGGCGAGTCTTAAGTTATTGTTATTTTTTAACATCTTTGTTAAAAAACTGTCTAAAATTTAATTAATATTTTAAAGTGCACGCAGAACAACACGATTTGGTTTAACTTGCGAAGAAGCAAACCAAATTTTGAAGGGAGATGTGAAGAAAGTAAAAAAAATTTAGCACCCAGTGTGGGACCTAGTTCGTGGCAGAAAATGCCCAGGTGGAATTAGTCCACCGACACACCTATTGGGGGTCCGACCCCACATCAAAATTTAAGAAGTCCTTAATGGCTTTCTGAACCCCTCTATTCAAAGATGGTTGAACAGCTAGTCCTGAAGTCCAAGGAGTTAGCCGTACTTTCCCAAGATAGAAATGGGTGAAGTATGCCAACGGAAGGAAGGTCATTTGGTCCAAGATGACATGGACACATTACCGATGTATGAAGGTAATATTTCTTGATTTATGGAGAGAAAAGCATGTCCCCAGTGGAGTCGCCAGAAGCTGTCGGCATTATTTCAGGTTGGTTCGTGGGGTTGCCCGTAAGAAGCTATCGGTCACTGGAATTGAAATCCCGTCGCCCGCTTTGGAAGGACGTTGAAGTATGAAATCGAACTGACCCCATATTTTTCATAATTTAAAATGGAAGAGCACTGTACCTCAAATCCTGTATCTATCCCGAAGGATAAACACAAGACTTGAGGGTGAGGCTCGATCAAATAAACTAAGGAAAGTATGACGTCCGTTTGGTCTGCAAAACCTTTGTATTTGACTTGAGGGTGAGGCTCGATCAAATAAACTAAGGAAAGTATGACGTCCGTTTGGCTTGCGAAACCTTTGTATTTGTCGATAAGTTCCCGTATTTAATACAGAGGATTAAATAAGGTTTATATTAAGCTGGGTTCGGATATGCTTCCTATAAAGGCAAGCCCCTATAGTTAATTACATCTTAAATGACCAAAGTCACTTAAGAAGACTCTCGATAAAAATCAGGAAATATTATCTTCAAGGAATTTCAAAGGGTAGGACTTTTCAATGAGATCGGACGCAGAGGTGTGAAATGGGATTGGTTTAAATTTAGAACATTTTATTGTAGAATCCAAAGGAAGAAAAACTAGGGGATGTCATGGATCCAGAAAAGAACCTCGGTGACTTCGTAAGCTATCCTAATATTTAGCTTCAATTTTGAGGAGAAGTATTTAAGTGTTTCATCCTGCAAATTTTATTATTTAGGGCTTACATTCATGTGAAATGATCACACAAATAGCTTGGAAGATGTGAGGGTTTAGGTCGTGACAAACGACAACCTCGGAATCCTAAGACAAGTTAGGGCTAATATTGTGTAACAGGGCTATGCTAAGGCCTAAATATGAGGTGAGGATTTTTATTGCATAAGCAAGCAACCTCGAAGTCATATGGCTTTGTTTTTTTAGGTTTAAGGAAGGAAGATTGGTTTAGCTGGGGAAGACATAGTTTATTGTTGAAGATGGTCGTGCTGCCCACCATGCTAGCTCCAAG
>NW_018239781.1:88155-90032 GCF_001263595.1 Phalaenopsis equestris | reverse complement strand
AAAATTAAGTTTTGTATTTTTTAAAAATCTCTTTAAGGTCAGAGAACTCAGAGGAGCAAACTTTATATTTTTTTAGATTTTAATTTAATTTATTGGAATTATTTTAGTGTAAACTCATTTTTTTAGCCTTTTAAAATTATTTTAAGATTTAAAATTCAATATCTTTGTTTAGAAAATCAGGAAAAATATTCTAATCATTCCTAACTAATTAAGAACCAATTTAGAACATTTTCCATGAGTTTTATTATTTTTGTGATTTTAATGGATTTTTTAATTATTTAAATATTTAGAATAGGCTAAAAATCAAGTTTTTATTCTAAATATTATTTGTTTTTTTATAACATATCCTCGATCACGGAGAACTAAAAAAACTAAGTTTCACAATTTTTTGAGTTATATTTTAATTTTTAAAAATCATTTAAATACCAAGAGTGGTATTTATCTTAAAAAATCAATTTAAGTTGTCAAGTGAACTCAAAATATTTTGAAATTTTTATGATAAGTTCTCTGGATCATAAGTCATAGTGGAGATCAAAAATCAAGTCAGTTAGATGTTTAAAATTTTCAAAATTAATTATCTTAGTGATTTAGTGTTTGTAAAATTTAAGAAAATTTTAAATGTCATGACCCATGAAATTATTTCTGGTGGACCTTCCAAAATTTTCTTAGGATTTTATAATCAATATGCTAATTTCCAAGATTATCTTAAAAAAATAATGTGAAATAACTTGAGAAATATGGGTCTCTGTATAGGAAGCATTTCTGACTTTGGAAAAATCAAAGAATACTTCCCCTGACAAAGACTATAACAAAGTTTCAAGCCAAGATGCTATATCAAGATGCATGGAGAATCAAATGATTCAAAATAGTGTTTAATTAATTAAAAATAAAATATGCACCAAATGAACTTGAAATTTATTCCACATTGTTTTATTCCATCTTGTTCTCCTCTGTTCACTGAGCAAGAGAAAATTTTTATTTTATTTTTGTGATTTTTCTACACAAAGTTATGGATTTTCTAAGTTAAGAGTATTTAAATAAATAAGAAAAGCCCTATCTATCTATTTAAACCGCGCGTGCCACCTCAACCTACGACGGCTCCAAAGGCATGCATGGCGCGCTTTGGTTGGAAGCCGTTGTCCACGTAGCTTGCTTACTCGGCCCACTATTTATGACCTGAAGCGCTGTCCGGCTCGATCTCCTCCGACCATTTGATACACGCTCGATCGAACAGCTCCCCGTCATCGTCCCCGATAGAATGATCCCGTACCCGTCCACACTAAAACCTTAAGATCTCAGCCTAGACTCAACCAAATCACTTTGGGTTTGATCCTATGGACTCGTCTAAGTGAGACGAACACATCCATACGGTTAATGTACCATAAAATCAAGCTTAAGTAAATGGGGAATAAAAATAAGCTCTGGAGAAGGATGAGAAGGATAAGTTTTATACCTTTGCTCCGAGAAGGGAGGCTTCAATCAGAGGTGCTCGACATGTTCGTTGTGGTCCAAGGAGGCTAGTGATTGTGTCCCTGGTCTTGATGTAAGGCCTAGGTATGAATTCGACCAAGCTCGATTTCAGGTGCTGGTCTAGAGCTATGGTAGATTCTCCGTAGAAGGGGGATTTGATGGGGTTTTGGCTTCTTTCACTCTTGTGAAGGTGTGGGCACAAGCAATTGAAGTTTGATGGAGTGTGGAGGTGTATTGGGTTCTGTCCTGATTTATGGCAGGGTTTCAAGCTCAAAATTGAGCTCCGACAATGGGAATGGGTGAGGGAAAATGATTGGAATGCGTTGAGGAGATCTTTGGAAAGCTCTGTGTGAAGTTTAGAGAGATATCTTAAACATGTGCATTTTTGGAAATAAGATACCTTAATT
>NW_018239781.1:87467-88018 GCF_001263595.1 Phalaenopsis equestris | reverse complement strand
TGGCCGGCCGGCCAGAGGGAGGTGGCTAGGCGCTCAGGGAACCCAGAGGAATCCATCACAGCAATTTAATGCAAATGTGCATGGCTTTGGCAAAGATATCTTAAACATGTGTATTTTTGGAAATAAGATACCTAAATTAGCAAAGATATCTTAAGAATGTGCATTTTTGGAAATAAGATCCCTTAATTTGGGGAACCTTTGATCCATGGCTTGATTTAGGTGGTTTCATGGTGTTTGGACTGGTCACTAAGTCCAACTAATAGCTGTGGTGGAGTTAATTTGGTGGCCTTAAGGTGGTTAGGTCACACTTAGTGCATAGGTCCAAGTGGGTGCAAATGACCAAAACTTGGGTTTGGGCTAGGTTAGCCATGTCAATTGGCTCCAATAATTGTTGCATTTGGTGTATATGAACATAGGGAACAACTTTGGTGAAGGATGGAAGTGGTTTTGAGTCCAATTGGGGGGTCAATTTGATGGAATTTTGAACTTTAATCAATTTGGTCATATTGGGCTAGGCTTGGGTCTAGCTTGGGTTAGCCTTGGGCTAAGTC
>NW_018239781.1:87220-87421 GCF_001263595.1 Phalaenopsis equestris | reverse complement strand
TTTTCAACATAAATTGGATGCCAATTTGGAGGTTAAGGCAATCAATTGGGTGAAATTTGGGGACTTAGCCAATTTGGGGCTAAATTTGGGAATTTTTCATTTAGACCAAAATGAAATGGATTTGAAACTTCACCAAGGTCAACTGATGGTTGATTTTGATGTATATGAATGTTATCAAGATTTTACAACATTAATTGTGGC
>NW_018239781.1:49289-86901 GCF_001263595.1 Phalaenopsis equestris | reverse complement strand
TTTAGGGGTAAAAGGCCAAGTTGTGCATTTTAGTAGATTTAAGGTACCAAACATCACCAATAAGCTATGGATCAATGGAAACCATATTTTGGGCCTTCTACATAGTGGTCTTAGCCAAACCATAGCAATAGGGCTAATAGGTTTAGGGGACCATCTACATGAGTATCTAAAAAGATCAAGGGATCTAGGCTAGAAATTTGAGTTTAGGGTAGTGAGTGATTGTGAGTGTAGATAAGTGTAGTGAGTGCCTTAGCTCCAGACCAACACCCAAGGTCAACCCTAAGGTCCAACAATCCTAAGGGTGACTCATCTTGAGTTTCCCCCACAGTGACCCCACCTACTAAATGCTAGAGGTTGAGACCAACATGTGGAACTTCAAGTTGAATAGAGAAGAGTTTGGAATTTCTAATGGTGAGGATTCCATGTTCTAGTTTTCTAAGAAAAGTCAACAAGAAAATTCCTATGGCTAGACCTTAGGCTACTGAAGAGGAAAAACTAAACCTCAACAAAAAATGAGGCCAATAAGAGTAAAACCGTAGAGGCAAATTTTCAAGAAGATATGCTTACAATTTTATTTTTCTTGTTGTAGATATTGAGAGGAAGTTTGATCAATAAATAGAAAGATATGGACATTAGATATATAATGCTTAATCTGATTATTACAAACCAGGTTGGGAAAATTATTCAAGCTTTAACTGGAATACTAATTTTGGAGAAGAAAACCAATTTTTGGAAGATAATCAATTTAATCACACATGTATTTTTAACTTCAAACCCCAAAATGAGGAAAATAATTTATTAGAAGATGTTGCTATTCAAATGAAGAGTGAGTTGGACGGTCAAGGGACCGCAATAAAAAATGTGAAAAACAAATTAGGGAAGCTTACTAATGCAATTAACAATTACCCCCTAGTGATTTTACCTAGTGACTCTGAGATAAATCCTAACGAAATGAATGATGAGAAATTTGAAATTTTTGAACTAATGTTTAGAAGAGAATTCGAGGATAGATTATAAGGAGATTGAAAGACAAATGGAAAAAATCTCTACGGAATTAGAAAAACTTATTTCCTCAACTAAGATAAATATAGAAAGACCACCTCTACCATGTACTCAGTACCAAGGGGAAGAATTGAAACACAACACTGAATAAAAGAGTAACCAAGAAGAATTTGATCTAGAATCTAAATTTTCTAGAGAGAATACAATCCAAAATTTGGGAGATCATGAAGTATAGTATAAAGGCCCATTTCTTATAAATTTCAAGGATGATATTAATATGAAAATTGAGAAAATTACTAGAAGAATATTGGATCTAGAAAGAAATATGAGGAACAAAGATATGAATCAATCTGAAGTGGAAGAGCTGAAAGAAAATTTTAAATTTGAGGACTTTGTAGGAATATATAGATCTAAAAAAGATTGGGTGATTGATCAAGGATTACTTAAACAAAATTTTGATTTAGGTGGAATCATTTGTCAAGCTAACAACGCTAAAGACGATGTAAAACGAAACACTTTATGGGAGGCAACCCATAGTTATCAAGGTGGTTTGATTTAGTGTGCTTGAGAGTTAAGATTGTTAGTGTTGTATTGTGTTTGTTTTAGTGTGGATTGATTAGTTTGATTGATGATTGGTAGATGTTTGGATTGTTAGTGGTTTGATTTACTTTTTTTGTGTCATGAGGAAAGTGCTTTCTTAACTTCTTTTTATGGTTAAACTTGTATGTTCTCTTGTAGTAATTGGATTGACGAGTCCACTACAACTTGGGCCTCACCTGGACTTGAGTTTTACAAAAGACATCATGAATTTGAACAGTGACAGTTACATCTCAACTTTATTACTTCCTTTCTTTGACCTTATTTTCATTTGATAGGAGTAGCTAACCTATTTGATGAGTAACATGTGGATGATATTACATTATAATTATAATTGCTAGAGGTGTTTAATTAATGGGATATGGTGATGCCTGGGATTGGTGCTCGAGAACCAATATATCAGAGATAATCTTATCTTTAGAATTGGAATCTATAAAATCATTTATTAGTACCCAATATATCTGTGTAGTGATTCGGTTAAAAATTGAAAATAAGTTAGTGAGATGCAATGAGTTAAAGGAAAAATTGACCTCATTTATCCTGTGTGTTTGTGTTTGTGTTACAATAATATAAAGATTTGAAGAACACATAAATATATGCATTCCTATGCGATACTTATCCTGCTTGTTAGACCTTTCTTTCAATTTCATTAAGCATGTTTAGTTTAGATTTGCTTTCTACTACATGTTTTCTATCCAGATAAATAATTGTAGATATTTTTGATAGACCTTTTTGGTAGATAGAATTTCTAAATTATTTTTCTTCCTACTTATATTTTTTGTAATAAATGTTATACATGTTAAAAATCAAGTTTGCGGGTAGAAGGAAAAACAAAATTTTAAAGTGAGTATACTTCCTTTTAGTTTAGTATTATTGCATGCATGTTTTAGGCTAGATTTACTTTCTCCTGCAGTCATTCTATTCTGATTATGAATGTATATGAATTTTATCGGATGTTTTAGTAGTTACTAAATTTAACTTTTACTTTTTCTTCCTGTTACATTTTACAGAATTGATTGCAAAGTATTTAGAAATTTAAGTTTGGGGGGAAGAAAATTTTGTTTAAAATAATGAAACTAAATTTTATTTATCCTCAATTAGCTATATTTTAAAAATTTAATTTAACATGACCTTTGGTATTAGAGGCTAACTTTTGATAACAATATTTGTGTTTCTAAATATATAGTAGACTTAAGTAAAAGTTCTCAAAAATGAAAGTTGATTCTAGAGTTAAGATATTTGGTACGAAATAATTGGACTATGCTTTTTCCATTTGAAGTAATGAAAATTATATTTTTGAAGTATTAAGAATCTTAGAGTTTCACGTAAGAAGAAAAGAATGAGGCCTTATGAAAAATCTTCAAAGCTAATATGAATTTATAAAGTGAAGGAATGTGAAAAGTTTTTAACTTTAAGAAGAGGATAGTGAAGTTCAAAATTTTTAAAGGTTATGTAGATATAGTAATCCTCACAAGAAAAAGAAGAATAAAAACATAGGATTAAAAATTATCCTAAAAAAAAAAGAAATAAAGAAAAAGAAAAGAAAAGTATGTGAGGAGAATCTTGAGGAGATGCCTAATCAAAAATTGGCTTCACTTGAATAAACTTAAGGCAGAAGGCTTTATTACATTTTTTTTGAACTTGTATTTCAGTATTAATATCCTTACTAATAAAATTGTCATGAAGTTCTTTTTAATATGGATATTCTAAGTGACTTTAAAATGAAAAACTGTAGTTCTTCTTGAAATGAATACAAAATCAGAAATCTCAGACTTGACTACTAGATGTTCTTATAATTTTAGTTTTGACTTAAGTTATTAAAAATTTTTCTTAAGTTGTGATATTATACTTAGTAGACCAAATTTTAGATATCAAGAAGTTAAACTCCCTACCATTAGTCATAACTTTTATGTAGTAAATGTGTTACATGAGGAAAAGTAATAGTTAAGTTTGGGAAAATTTGGTAGGCCTAAAAAATGACCACATTTTTATATATATTTTATGCTCAATTTTAATGATTTTTAGTGATAATATATTTCAAAGGAAGTTATTTTGTATATTTTTAGTTTCAAGGATAATAAATGGAGTTTTGGAGAAAAAGAAGCAAAAACGATGCAATTTGGAGCATAAATGAGCAAGAAAGACAATTTTTTCCTGACACATTTTGATATGTCTTTCTATGCATAGTCTCATTTATGCTTCTCAAATATTTTTTAATGAAATTACACTTTAAAGAAAGATTATTTTTATGTTTATTTTGTAGTTCTATCTGTTAGGAATGAAACACAACTAAAATGGGGCGAAACGAAGCTAAAACATAGCCAAACAGTGGAGTTGCTACAGACCAACACCGAAGGCATTCAGACAGGTACTGAAGTCTCCCAGACAGGGACCAACAATACCTGAGTCCAAAGAAGTGATGAAAAGTGACGCCGACAACACCCAGACCAACATCAATAGTGCCTGGAACGGTTATGAACTGATTTTTCGCAGATTTTGATGTTCTAGAAAGCTCCCAAGTGATTCAAACACCCCAAGAAGTGATTTAATGCATCTAGACACTTGGAGAAGGCTCTTGAATGAAGAGACATTTATTTTGGATGAATAGATTTGTCTCTTGGGAAAAAGTAGGGAATTTGTGTCTCTTTAAAAAAGAAGGCTTGGCGCCAGATATTTGTGTGTTTGTGCGTGTGTGAGCACGTGAGTGTGTGTGAGAGTGTTGTAGAGTAAATTCTTTTGTGTTGAGTGGATTTTCTTGAAAAATTGTTAGAGGAGAATGAGGGTGGGAGGTTTCTTCTTGATTACTCTTCTAAGATAGAATTTAGTGTTGATTGTAAAGATATAAAGTGCTACACGGGAACTTTAAAGGGTTTGCTTGAGGAGGAGTCTAAGATAAGTTGTGTTCTTTCATTTGTTTATTTTGTAAACTTGTTTTATATGTAAAATCTGTGTTTTGTCGTATCTTCCTCATGAGTTCTGAGTAGACTTAGACTTCTTTATTTTTTTCCCAACATAGAGATATGATGAAATAAAGAGATAATTTGAATGTGTCATTTTACAATATAAAAAAATTGTGATGATTTTTTCACGTCATTCTTAATTTACTTGTAGATCTGGCCAATTGAAATGTTAAAATCTGTTGTGAAACATATGATCCGGGAAATAGAGTATGAGTTCTATAACAGAGTGAGAATCACATTTAATTCCATGAAGGAGTGTTTCGTTCATGGAACCAGGTGCAAATAAATAAGGAAACATACATTGTTAGGCATAGAATTGGAGATTTTAGGGTGACAGACTGAAATCCCCAATTTGGTCATAATTTTTAAGAACGAAAGCGAGCCTAAAGCGAGCGTTAGCCTTCAATGGAAGGGAAGTGGGAGCTCTGGAGTGAGAGCCAGTATCCTCCCAACCTAACCACAGATTTAGGGACTAAACCTGAGATTAGCCAATGATTCTCTATAAAAATGAATCAGGGTAGAGAGTTAAAATTGTTCCTTTTTAGCACAATACAAATTCAAACAATTTATCTCTATCATTAACCAAAAATTCATTGTAGTGAGAAGGATAGTTTCTTATATTTGAACTCTTTGACACAAAACTTTATTTAGTCTTAGTAAATTTAACTTTAAAGTTTAGAAATTAATTTAGTAAACTTAGTTTCGTTAGCATATATTAAACCACTTTAATCAACCTTCCAAACTAATTGCTTATAGTAGTAGACTAGAATTAGCCTAAGGGATTTCTTACATTGCTTCTTCGTGCGATTGATACTAGGGTTTTTAAAGAAAGCTCTATATTATTTGAAGCAATACGTGCACTTGTGTAGAACCAATAGTGTGTGAACTATTTTATATATTTTATAAATATTTTAATTTTCCACATTAACTACTTAATATAAATTGGGTCAAGCTTTTGGCCATATTATTGAAAAGCTAAATTACTGCGTAATTTTAGGATGGGTCAAGTTCTTGTTATTGTTACCGTGGATTTAAATTTTCATAAAACATGCAGAAAAGTAACACGCACAAGAGGCGCATCAGAGAGGATTTTCTTCTAGTGTTGTAAGAGGAGAGGGACTGATACGCCTAAAAATTACAAAATTTTTCATAAATATTTTATGCTTAATTTCAATGATTTTTAATGATATTACACTTTAAAGGAAGTTATTTTGCATATTTTTTTAAAGGAAGTTATACACTTTAAAGGAAGTTATTTTGCATATTTTTAGTTTCATGTACAAGAAATGGAGTTTTGGAGAAAAAGAAGAAAAAATGCCGTAGTTTGGAGCAAAAACGAATAAGAAAGAAAATTCTATCCTGACACATTTTGATATGTCTTTCTACGCTTAATTTGTTTTACACTTCTCAAATATTTTTTAATGAAGTTACACTTTAAAGGAAGGCTTTTTTCATCATTATTTTATAGTTCTATATGTTAGGAATGAAACACAATTAAAATGAGGTGAAACGGAGCCAAATGAAGCGAAATGGTGGGGTTGTTAGAGACCGGTGCCGAAGGCACGACTGCGACCAAATCTTTATAACAACAAAAATATGGAGTTGATAGTGCCCAGAATGATGCTGACGGCACCTGAGACAGCTTGGTCATGATTTTGGGCGGTTATGGCCGAGATTCAATATATTTGGAAACTTTTTGGAAGGTTGCTTAAGGCATCTCTTGGGAAATTTTTCCCGACATACTAATAGTGCAATTTTATCTCTGAAAAGGTGGTGTGTGCGTGAGTGAAAAAATGTGGAGAATATTTATAGATCTTAGAATAGGAGTAGAAATATAAATTTCTTCCGTTTTGGAGAGATTGGAGAGAGGATTTTGAGAGATATGTAAGGAGATGTACTAGCATTGCATGGATAGGCGAGACTTTGTGGGAGAGATTTTTATCTTTCTTTTAAGGGGAAAAAATTAAGTATTATGTTCTTCATTATCTTATAATTTTTTAAACACTTATCTAGGAGATTTGCTTTGATGAAAAGAAGTTTTCCGTTGTGTTTTCTTCATGCTTTGTGATGTATATTTCTTACTGTTTCTTTTTATTAGGAAATAGTGGCTTGAGAAGATTATGCCATTGTTTTCCTTTTACTTTTCTTTAGTAGTGAGTCAAGTTTAGGATATTGGAATGCATCCTAGAAAAAGTTTTGATTATAAATGTGATGTTATTTTCTTGCACTTCCTTTACATTACAATAACGACCCGTTGTAGTGTTAAAATTTGTTGTAATTGCATTATGAACCGAGAGGGCTTTGTAATTCTCAACATGGAACCACATATAAATTCTATGGATGGAGAAGCTCATGGGGGTTGAGTGCAAATAAATAAGGAAATATATATATTTCTGGGCGAAGAATTGGAGATTCTAGGATGATAGAACAAAATCCCCAATTTGGTCTTAGTGTTTAAGAACTAAAGTGAGAGTTAGCCTTCAGGGGAAGCAGAATGGGAGCTCTAGAGTGAGAGCCAGTATCCTTCCATTCTAACCATGAATTTAGAGACTAAACCTAATATTAACCAATGACTCTCTAAAACACTTGACGGAGGGTAGAGAATTAAAATTGCTCCTCTTTGACACATGCAATATTTAATGTATCTCATTCATTTACATTATCCAATTCACTACATAAGAATAACAATTTTTAAAATCTTAAAATTCTTCAAACTAATTGATCAAAAAAGAGTTATCTTTAGAATAAATACTTTCATTTAGGAATAGTTATTAGTTGTTTTAGACTTAAGACTTATAATTGGAGTACTTGTTAGAAAAAACACTTAAATTGATCTTCCAAACTAAGTGCTTATCATAGTAGATTAAAATTTTACCAAGGACCTCTTACCTCTCTTCTTCGTGCGATCGACACTAAGGTTTTTAAGGAAATCCCTATATTACTTGAAGTGGAATGTGCACTTGCGTAGAACCACTAGTGTGTGAGCTATTTTATATATTTTATAACATTTTGATTCTAACTACTTAATATAAATTGGGTCAATATTTTGGCCAAATGTTTGAAAGTTAAATTACTGCTAATTTTGGGTCAGGTTAAGTTTTTGTCACTGTTATAGGAGATTTAAATTGACATAAAATATGTAGAATAACAACACACACTATTGGCGGATCAAACTTCTGGTGTCGTTGATGGGGAAGCTTTGATAAGAACTTTAGGAGTATTTTAGTTAAACATGTAAGACTTAGATTTAGAATTTAAGTATTTTTATATAGTGTGTTTAGTTATTGTGTGTTTATTTTAAAGAAAATAGAAAATACAAAAAATATTTTTGATATTTATCCGATTAGTTACTTTTTTTAAATTTGTATGCGTAGTTCAGGAGCGGCAGACCTTGGATTTTATGATTCTGATTTAGAGTGAACTTTTAGGAGGATGATGAATCAAAAAAGGCTACATGCATTTAATGTAAAAATGGCAGATCAACAATATAATGAATATTCAGATTTGGATTATAATGCTAGTTACTTTGAAAGGGAAACACCAAGAGAGTGGAAAATTTTCAGGAAGATATGCTTACTATTTTAACTTCTCAGTTTGCAAATATCGTGAAGAAGTTAGATCAACCTATAGAAAATTATCCTCAAATGCCCTTAAATATTTAGTAAAATTCATTTGGACAATTTACTGAGCCTAACTATTTTGAAACATGCCATAAGATATATCATCCTTATTCCAATTTTTCACAAACCAAGTTGGAAAAATCATTTGAGCTTTAATTAGAATACTAATTTTAGAGGAGAAAATTAGTTTTGTGAAGAGAATCAATTTAATCAGACATGTAATTGGAATAATCTAGGTGATTTTAGCGATGAACTTTCTTTTCCTAAAAATTTTAACTTCAACCCACAGAATGAGGAGAAGGATTTATTAGAAGAGGTTATTATGTAAATGGAGAGAGAGCTAAACTGTCAAGGGATCATAATAAGGAATATGAAAACCCAATTGAGGAAGATTATTAACTCAATTAATAATCATCCTCAATTAAAGTATAACCCACAGGATGAGGAGAAGGAATTAATGCTAGAAGAGGTTGTGATTCAAATGACAAGTGGGTTGAAAAATCAAGAGTTTGCACTAAGAAATATAGAAAACCAACTAGGTCAAATTATTGATACAATTAACAGCTACCTCTTAAAGATTTTACCTAATGACCCTGAGATAAATCCTAAGGAGATGAATGTTGAGCAATTTGAAATTATTGAACTAATATTTAGAAGAATTTGAGGATATGTTTCAAAAAAACTTTCAGTTGAGAGATGTGGATAAGGAGATTGAAAGATCAATGGAAGAAATTCCTAAGTAGTTAGAAAAGCCTATTTCCTCAACTAGTATAAAATAAAATATAGAAAGACCACCTCTACCATTTACTCAGTACAAATGGGAAGAATTGAAAGACAACAATAAACAAAAGAGTAACCAAGAAAAAATTGATCCAGAATCTAAATTATCTAGAGGTGATCCGATCTAAATTTTGGGAGATCATGAAGTACCTTATAAAGATCCATTTCTTATAAAATTTAAGGATTATATTAATATGAAAATTGAGAAAATCACTAGAATAATATTGGATCTAGAAAGACACATATGGAACAAGGATATAAATCAATTTAAAAAGGAAGAGTTGAATGAAAAATTAAAATTCGAGGACTTTGTAGGAATCCATGGATCTGGAAAAGATTGGTTGATTGATAAAGGATAACTTAAATGGAAATTTGATCCAGGTGGAATCATTTGTCGAGCTGACGACGTTAAACATAGCGTTTTATGGGAGGCAACCCATAGTTATCAGTGCGGTTTGATTTAGTGTGCTTAAGATTTATGATTTTTAGTGTTGTATTGTGTTTGCTTTAGTGTGGATTAATCAGTTTGATTGATGTTTGGTAGATTTTTTTTATTTTTGGTGGTTTGATTTACTTTTTTTGTGTCATGAGGGAGGTGATTGCTTAACTTTTTATTATTTTTAGACTTGTTTGTTCTCTTGTAGTAGTTGGATTGACGAGTCCACTACAACTTGGGTCTCACTCAGACTTGAGTTTTAGAAGAGACGTTGTGAATTTATCTGTGATAATTCCATCTCAATTTTGTTACTTCCTTTCTTCGACCTTGTTTTGATTTGGTAGGAATACCTAACCTATTTGATTAGTAACAGATGGATGATTTTACGCTATCCTTATAACTATTCGAGGTATTGAATTAATGGGAAATGGTGACACCAGAGGCTGGTGTTCGCAGCCCAACATATCAGGGATAATCTTATCTTTGGGATTAGAATCTATAAAATCATTTATAAGTACCCAATATATCTATGCAGTGATTCCGTTAGAAATTGGAAGTAAGTTAGTGAGATGCAATGAGTTAAAGGATGAATTGAGCCTAGTTATCATGTTTGTGTTTATGTTACAATAATATAAAGGGCTTGAAGAATATTTCTATAATACTATGATGATACCTGTTATGCTAGTTAGATTTTCGTTTAGTTAATTTCATTCTGGCATGTTTATTTTAGATTTACTTTCTATACATGTTTTCTATCGTGATAAATAATTATAGATGTTTTTGATAGGCATTTGTGGTAGATAGAATTTCTTAACTATTTTTCTTCCTACTTATATCTTCTGTACTAAATGCTATACATGTTAAAAATCAAGTTTAAGGGTAGAAAGAAAAATAAAATCTTAAGGTGAGTATACTTCCTTTGAGTTTAATATTATTGCAAGCATGTTTTAGGCTAGATTTACTTTCTCCTGCACTCATTCTATCCTTATTATCAATGTATATGAATTTGATAAGATGTTATAGTAGTAAGTAGATTCAAATTTTACTTTTTTTTCTTGCTACATTTTATGGATTGCTACATTTTATCTTGCTACATTTTATGGAATTAATTGCAAAATAATTAAAAATTCAAGTTTGGGGGGAAGAAAATTTTCTTTTAAAAGAAAGAAACAAAATTTTATTTATCCTCAATAAGCTATATTTTCAAAAATTAATTTGACATGACTTCGATATTAGAGGCTAACTTTAGAAGTTTTCAATAATGAAAGTTAATTCAAGAGTTAAAAAGTTAATTCTAGAGTTAAGATGTTGCGTACGAAAGGATAAGACTATACTTTTTCTATTTAAATTATAAGAAATTTTATTTTTGAAGTATTAAGAATCTTAGAGCTTCATGTAAGAAGAAAATAATGAGACTTTATGAAAAGCATTCAAAGCTAATATGAATTTATAAAGTGAAGGAATATAAAGTGAAGGTATAAAGTGAAGGAATGTGAAAAGTTTTTAACTTTTAGAAGAGGATAGTGAAGTTCAAAATCATTAAAGGCTATCCATGTATAGTAATTCTCACATGAAAAAAAAATGAAAAAAAAGAAAAAAAAAGAAAGGATTGAAAATGATCCCAAAATAAAAGAAAAAGGAAAGCTAAAAGCGAAAGAAAAGAAAAATAAAAAAAAATAAAAGAAAATTATGTGAGGAGAAGCTTGAAGAGATGCCTAATCAAAAATTGGCTTCACTTGAATCAACTTGAGGAATAAGGCTTTATTACATTGTCTAAACTTGTATTTGAGTATTAGAATCTTTACTAAGAAAGATCTCAAGAAGTTCTTTTTCATATGAGTATTCTAAGTAACTTTAATATAATAAATTGCAATTCTTCTTGAAATGAATAGAGAATCAGAAATCTTAGACTTGACTACTAAGGATTCTTACACTTTTATTTTTGACTTAATTTGTTAAAAAATTTTCTTAAGTTGTGCTATTATATTTAGTAGACCAAATTATAGAAATTTAGAAGTCAAACTCTATACCATAAGTCATATTTTTATGTAGTAAAAGTGTTACTTGAGGAAAAGTAACATTTAACTTTAGGGGATTTTGATAGGCCTAAAAATTACCTACTTTTTCATATATAGTTTGTGCTCAATTTTAATAGTTTTTAATGATATTAAACTTTAGAGGAAGCTATTTTTCATAATTTTGGTTTGAGGTACAAGAAATGCAGTTTTGGAAAAAAAGAAGCAAAAACGGTGCAATTTGAAGCAAAAATGAGCAAGAAACAAAATTGTCCTGACATATTTTGATATGTCTTTCTAAGCTTAATCTCTTTTACATTTTTCACATATTTTTGAATGAAATTACACTTTAAAGAAAGGTTGTATTAATGCTTATTTTTTAGTTCTATCTGTTAGGAACGAAACACAACTAAAATGGGGCGAAATGGAACCAAATGGAGCGAAACGGTGGAGTTTCTGTTGACCGGTCCCGACGGCGCCTGAATCCAAGGAATGACAAAAATATGTGGTTGACGACACCCAAAATGGCACTGATGGTGCTCTAGACAGTTTGGACGCTATTTTGGGCTTTGGTGGTTATGGCTGAGATTCAATGTATTTGGATGCTTTTTGGAAGGTTGCTTGAGGCATCTCTTAGGAAATTTGTTCCGACATTATAATAGAGCGAGTTTATATCAAAAGAGGTGGTGTGTGTGAGTTGAAAAACATGGAGAATATTTATAAATCTTAGAATATAATTAGAAATGTAGACTTCTTCATTTTTGGATAGATTGGAGAGGGGATTTTGAGAGAATCTGTAAGGAGATGTACTACCGTTGCATGGATCAGCGGGAAACTTTGTGGGAGAGAATTTTATCTCTCTTTCAAGGAGAAAAAGCTAAGTATTGTGTTCTTCATTATCATATGATTTGGTTAACACTTATTTATTTTATTTGCTTTGATGAAAATAAGTTTTTCGTTGTGTTTTCTTTGTGCCTTGTGATGTATATTTCTTACTCTTTTCTTTTATTAGGAGATAGTGACATGAGAAGATTATGCCATTGTTTTCTTTTTACTTTTCTTTTGTAATGAGTAGTATTTATGTTTAGGATATTGGAATGCATTCTAGAATAAGTTTTGATTATACAGGTGATGGTTTTTACTTACACATCGTTAACATTACCATAAGGGCCCTTTGTAGTATTAAAATTTGTTGTAATTGCATTAAGACCCAAGAGGGCGGTGTAATTCTCAATAAAGTGGAGCCACATTCAAATTCCATGGATGGTGTAGTTCAAGGGCATTGAGTGTAAATAAATAAATAAATATATATATTACTGGGCAAAGAATTGGATATTCTAGGGTGACAGACTAAAATCCTCAATTTGGTCTTAGTAGAGGAAGGGAAGTGAGAGCTCTGAAGTGAGAGCCAGTATCCTCCCAACCTAACCACAGAATTTAGAGACAACCTAAGATTAGCCAAAAATTCTCTATAACACTTAAATGAGGGTAGAGAATTAAAATTGCTCCTATTTAGCACATACAATATTTAATGTATCTCATTCTTTTACGTTATCCAATTCACTACATAAGAATAGTTGTTTTTAACATCTTAAAATTCTCCAAACCAATTCATCAAAAAAGGGTTATCTTTAGAATTAATATTTTCATTTAGGAATAGTTATTATTTGTTTTAAACTTAAGACTTACATTTATGAGTACTTGTTAGAGAAAACCACATACATCGATCTTCCAAACTAATTGTCCAAACTAATTGCTTTAATTGCTTATAGTAGTAGACTAGAATTTGACTAAGGACCTCTTACCTCGATTCTTCATGGGATCAATACTGGGATTTTTAAGGAAAGCCCTATATTACTTGAAGTGATACATGCAACTGCGTAGAACCACTAATGTGCGAGCTATATTATATATTTTATAACATTTTTATTTTAAATACTTAATATAATTTGGATCAAGATTTTGGCCATATGTTTAAATGTTAAATTACTGCGTAATTTTGAGAGAGGTCAAGTTTTTTGTAAGTTTTTTACACTGTTATAGGGGATTTAAATTGACATAAAACACACAAAAGAACAACACACACTAGAGGCGCATTAGGGACTGTGAGAGATTTCTTCTTCATTAAACTTCTAAGAGAGAATTGAGTGTGATTGTAAAGACAAAAAGTGTTTAAAGGGAATAGCAAGGGATTTGCTTGGGAAGGATTGTGGGACAAGCTTTTTTTTTCTTTCATTATTTTGTAAACTTGTTCTTATATATAAAATTCATGTTTTTTCATATCTTCCTCATGAATTATGAGTAGTCTTTTTTGTTCTTCTCCCTACAATGAGATATGGTTTTATGAAGAATTAATATTATTGTGCAGAGTTTTAAATGTCAATAAATTGTGATGATTCGAACTCCGATCTTCATTTACTTTTGACCTATCAAATTGAAAGGTTAAAGCTTGTTGAAAAACATAAGATACAAAAGGGCTAAGCTTTCTATAACAAAGTGAGAGTCACAATCAATTTCATTGATTAGAATGTATTCCATGAGCTTGAGTGCAAATAAATAGGGAAATATATTTTAATAGACATGGAATTTAAGATTTTAGCGTGACTAACTAAAATTTCCAATTTGGTCTAGTTGTTTGGAAACTAAAGCGAGATGATAGCCCTCAAGGGAGGGGAATGTGGGTGCGCTAGATGGGAGTCAGTATCCTATCAGCTTAACCATAGATTTAGGGACTAAACTCTTGATTAGTCAATGTTTTTTATGCACTTGACAGATGATAAAGAATAGGATAAATTCTATTTGGCACAATAAAATTTTATATAGTATTAAATATTTTTAATTACTTCACTAACCATAACTCATTATAAAGGGGAATGATACTTTCTTAAATTTGAACTCTTCATTGCAAAACTTTATTTTGTGTTGGTAAATTTAACTTTGAAGTTTAGAAAATAGCATAGTTAACTTAGTTCTTTAGCTACATTTCATTAGCATACAATAAACATACTTTTGACTTGTTTTTCTTCTCTAAGTTTTTATGGTTTAAATATTTTTTTTACGTTATAACCATAAGAATTTCTACCTCCCTGTCGTTCCAACTCCTTGTGGGATCGATACTTAAGACTCTATTAGAGCCCTTTATTATGGCAGTGATACATATACTTATGTAATTATTAGGTTTGGCAGCTTAAAGATTTTAAAATATAAAAATATTTATACTGAATTGAATTTTACTGTGATTGATCTGCATATTTGTTAATTGTGTTGTCATGTATGTAGAATATTTACAGTGCATAGAAAACCCGCATCATATTTGATGGTTTGTTGTTTTGTCTCCACGAAATGTGAGTAGTTTTTTTAATCTTTATCCTTATAATGAAAAATAATCATGTGTAGGATTATTCTTCTTTAACATTTCTTTTATTTCATAATTGATTCATTACTTTGTAGTTAATTTACTTACTCAGTCTGTCCAATTGATAAGTTAAAGCTTATTGTGAATCATAATGACCCGGGAGGGCTATGAATTCCTCAACTCGTAAGAATTATCCCGACCCACAATTATATGTATTTTTAAACTCTAAATTATTTCAATAAACTTGATCCAAATTATATTTAGTGGCTAGTCTAAATAATTGAAATGATATGGAGATTAAAAAAGAAAACTTCATACTAGAGGTATGTCATCACAATTTTGGTTAAGGAGTTGCCCGTTGGAAGCTGTCGGTCACTGGAATTGAAATCCCGTCGCCCGCTTCAGAAAAATGTTTAATTTACTCCCGTTGGAAGCTGTCGGTCACTGGAATTGAAATCCTGTCGCCTGCTTCAGAAAAATGTTTAATTTACTTACATATATAATTTAGAAGAAAAATATGAAATCAAACTGACCTCATATTTTTCATAGTTTAAATGAAGGAGCACTATACCTCAAATCTTGTTTGTATCTATCCCGAATGATAAACACAAGACTCAAGGATGAGGCTCGTTCAAATAAACTAAAAAGTATATGACATATGTTTGGTCTGCGAAACCATTTTTATTTGCCAACAAGTTTGTCTATTTAATACAAAGAATTAAATATGGTTTATATTAAGTTGGGTTCGGACAAGCCTCTTATAAGGGCAAACCCCTATAGTTAATTATATCTTAAATGACCAAAGTCATCTAAGAAAAATCTCAATAAAAATAATGAAATATCATCTTCAACGAGGTCAAAAAGATAGGAATTTTCAATGAAATCAGACAAAGAGGTGTGAAAGGGAAATGTCTTAAATTTGGAACATTTTGTCGTAGAGTCCAAAGGAGGAAGAACTAGGGGATGTCACAGATCCGGGGGAGAACCTCAGTGACTTCCCAAGCTATCTTATGGTTTGGCTTTAGTTTTGAGGAGAAATTATTTAAGTGTTTCATCTTGCCAATTTTATTAATTTAGGACTTACATTCATGTGAAACAATTTGACAAATAGCCTAGAAGATATGAGGATTTAGGTTGTGATGAACGACAACCACGGAATCTTAAGACGTGTTAAGGCTTAGATTATACAACAGAGCTATACGAAGGCCTAAAGATGAGGTGAGGATTTATGTTTCATAAGCAAACTACCTCGAAGTCCTATGGCTTGGTTGTTTAATTATAAGGAAGGAAATTGGTTTAGCTGGGGAAGACATGTTTTGCTATTGAAGATGGCAGTGTTGCCCACCATGCCAGCTCCAAGCTCCTCGTCGTGACAATTCTAAGTTTTCTAATGTTTCAGGTTAGAACGTCAAATCAGATGGTCCTATGGTTAAAGTTCTTTAAATGTTATGGGGCATGTTAAAGTTGATTAGAGCGACACCGGTTAGGATCATACGGTTCCCTCATTCCGGTACCATATTTTCTATTGGATTCACTTAGTCAAAATTAAATTACTAAACTCAACTTAATAAGTTCCATACTTTCATTTAGATCTTGGAAAGTCTCGTTAGCAACCGTAAGTTACCTCCTCTAAGGGATTCCTGATCATCCAATATAGACGTCTTAATTTAGTTGAATTTTTTTTTTGATTTTTTTTGATGTTTGTGATTAAATTTTGAGTTGTGTTAAATTTTGAATGTTGTGGTGGTGAATTTTATCTTGGTTGATTTTAGTTTTGGTTTTAGTATTGTGGCTATCCAAGCAGTTTTGGTTTTCATGCAAGGTGTCATCATTTTTTAATGTGCAAGCTTTGTAAGTATAAAAGTACAGTGTGGAAAGTACAACAAAAGATGGTAGTGTAAACTGTAAAAGCGTACCTTGCGAGTCTTCTTGTTCCACCACATGAAAGGTCAGTATTTGCAAGGCATGTATGTAATGTTGCAAGCAATTTAAATTGCATGAGTAGCTAAAGTTTAAGCTACCAAACCCCAAGTTATGATTTAGTTGAATCTCGAAAGATCCTAGTAGATGATTTTAGGACAAAATACGATAAGTTAAATTTGTCCTTCAAAACATCCAAAAGATTCCAAAGTACTTGAAATATGACCCAGAACTATTTTGAAGATCACTTGAATTATTTTGAGTTCATTCCTCAACTTATCATATTGTTCCATTAACCATCCGAGTTAGAGTGTGGCTACCCCATTGCTCATTGAAGCTTAATAATTTAATTATCCCAAGGATAGGGTACTTGGTTAATCAATTGATATTTCTGTTAAGAGTTATGTGAGTGAGTGCCCCTAAGATAAGTTTGAGTTATTTAAGATTTATGATGCCTAGAGTTAAAGTCAGGCTTGTAGTGCTTAAAATATGTCAATCCCCAATCAGCTTAAAATATGTCAATCCCCAATCATGTCATTTTGATCTTCTAAATCCAACCAATTGAGGTTAGAAATTGAGCCTAGGTCACTACTAAGCTTAGCAATCATAATGGGGAATTTGGTGAAGGTTAAGATTTTAGTTTAAGTGACATGTATTTTCATTTAAAGATCACATTATTTTCATACATGTATTTTCATTTAAAGATCACATTATCATCAATTTTAGGCTTAAGGAAAGTAAATTATCAACCTTTTAGCTTAAGCCTCTGACTTAACAAACTTTTGACATTAGTTGACTTCCAGGACATGAACATTGGGAGAGATTATTAACTATTGATATTATGCAAAGGTGGTGGGTGAGTTTCTACCTTATAGTCCCATTGTATTTCAATCATCCAAACATGTTTATTAGGATCAAAGTTACCCATTTATCCCTGGTTAATCCTAAATTTCTGATTAATTCGCCAAAGTTCTAAAATTGCCACTTTGCCCTTGGGGCACTTCACCTCATAACTCTTTAAACACAACTCAAATGACTTTGAGGGTTTAAAGTGTCATATCCATAGGTAATTAAAATGTTAAAGGAGGATAAAATTTGATTTAATCATTTGATTTAATCTAGATAATTATTTAAATTTAGAAAATAGGATTTTCAAAAGTTAATTTATTTAATTATCTAAAATAAAATAGATATTTATGGAAAACTTATTAAAGGTTTCCTATGGTCAGATAAACACTTTGGCAAAATTTTATGATTTTCTGAATCAAATTTCTATTTTTATTAATTAATTTTAGATCAATTTTCATGATTTATCTAAGTAGAAAAATGTGTTTTAATTACAAAAATTATTTTTATACTTCTATTAGACACACAAAGGATCAAATTTTATATATTTTTTGATTTTCAACTTATTTAATATAATTATTTTAGTGAGAAAATATGAAAAATTTATTTTTAAGCCTTTAAAATTTATTTTTAACTTAAAAAAACTATGAAAAATGTCCTAATGAATTTTAAGTGATCAGGGGACATTCCCACTCATTTTGAACAATTTTTTGTATTTTTAAAATTTTGATTATTTTAATTATTTTAATTCAAAGTATTATTTAAAAATGAAATATTTTCACAAAAATGAGTTTTATTTCTATAAAATCGCCATGATCACAAGGGACTCAAAAAAATAGTTTTCATAATTTTTCTAAGCATGTTTAATTTAATATAATTATTTTTATACAAAAAGCAAGGTTTCCTTAAGAAATTCATTTTAGTGCCTAGACTAAGTCAAATAATTTTGATATTTTTAAATGGATAGACATGATTTTTATAAACAATGTGGAAATGATTTTGTTAATTTTTTATATGTATTTAATTTACACAAATTAATACAAAGTATTTACATTTAACTAAGTATAAAAATTCACAAAACAATTCAAAGCATCACATAATTTTTCATAGATTTCACTGACCATAGGAAACCTACTAAAATTGTTCTCATAATTTTTTAATTGATATTTTGATTTATATAATTAAAATAAGCCAAAATAGTCACCTTAGCTTGAAAAATAGGGTTAGAAGCATAGAGATGCCCTCTAACCTTTGAAAAATCAGAAGACATAACCTCTATCATGAGGAACAAACCCTTAAAATTTCAAGCCATGGTGAAATGTTTTATGCCATAGAGAATTAGAATACCATAGAGGGTATTTAATTAATTAAAATTTAGGGAGTGAGAAAATAAGTTTTATTTTTAGTCCACATTATTCTCCTCTGTTCACTGAGCAAGAGGGTATTTTTTTTTATTTTAATTATTTTTCTAGAGAAAGATATGGATTTTATAATTTTAGGCATTTAAAATAATTAAAAAATCCCTATTTTCTACTTATCCATTGGCGCCAACTCATCCTCGTCCTCTTCAAAGGCTCCAAAGGCTCCACGTGTTGCTTCTCCATATGAAACTGCCAGCCACGTAGCTTCCACGCAAACCATGCTTTATGCACCATTTATCTTTTTGGCTTGATATCCTCCGTCCATTGGATACACGCACGATGGGACTACTCTCCGTTATCATCCCCAAGTGACCTAACCCCTGATTCGTTCACACTAAAACCTTAAGATTTTAGCCTAGACACAACCAAATCATGTGGGGTTTGTTACTAAACCTTTATCTACTTAAAATGAACACATCTATATGGTTTATATGGTATGAAATACAATAAATATTATGGTTGGAAAAGAAGCTCGGGCAAGGGTAAGAGTTCAATACCTTTGTCTGAATAGGGAGGCCTCAATCAGATGGTTGTGTAGCTTTGATTGGTCCCAACAAACCTCCGGATGAAGTCTCAAGCCTTGTTGAATGGTCTAATTATGAAAGTTCAATACCTTTGTCTGAATAGGGAGGCCTCAATTAGTTGGTTGTGTAGCTTTGATTGGTCCCAACAAACCTCCGGATGAAGTCTCAAGCCTTGTTGAATGGTCTAATTATGAATTTGATCAAGCTCAATTTCAGTTGTTGGTCTAGAGCTAGGTTAGAGGCTATTTCAGAGGGGACTTTTGTGGGGAATCAACTTTTTTCATTGTGGGGATGGTGTGTGTACAGTTAATTAAAGTTTACTTCACTTTAGAGATGTGGGGAGTTCTTTCCTGGTTTCAGCAGAAATTTGAGCTCAAAATTGAGCTTCCATAGTGGGGATCAGGGGGGAAAATTGTGCTCTTGAACTGAGGAGGTCTTAGGGAGTCTCTGACAGAAATTTGGCAGACTTTCCTTAAGCAAGTTTTAGCTTCTTTATTTTTTGGCCATGGAGATGAGGTTTAAATAAAAATGGCCAAGCATGGCTATCATGGCCAATGGAGGGGTGCAAAATGGTGCTTAGGTGGAGGGTTTTGAAGTGATAAAATAAATTGAAATTGTCCATCTCAGATGGGTGAGTTTGGGTTTAAATTTTGGCTTGGGGCTCACATTTTAGGTGTTTTCTGACCACTAAGCTGACTGACAGGGCCAAGGGGGCAGGGGAGGTGGTTAGGTGGTCAGGTGAGCCAATGGGAGGGTTAATTATAATTAACCCTCAATTACAAGTGATGATGGGGAAGATTTTTGGTTAAAGCCCATTAATGAGAATAAATCCCTTAATTTAGGGATCCAATAATCCATAGATCACCATGGCTGGTCCAAGGGTGTTTAGACTGGTCAATAGAGTGTATGTCAATAGGATGTGCCTAGTGGCTGTGGAGTCATCAATTTTGTGGCTTTGAGATGGCTAAGTCAATTTTGATGCCTAGGTCCAATCTGGGTCCAAATGGCTAAAAGTTGGGCTTGGGTTAGGCTAGTCATGACTTTGAGCCCAATTTATTGATCAAATTTGTGTAGATGATTGTTATGAAGATTTTTGGTGAAGGATTGAAATGATTTTGAGTTCAATTGGAAGCTCAATTTGAAGGATTTTGGGATTTTTGTCAATTTGGGAATGTTGGGCTAGATTTAGGTGTAGATTGGGCCAAACTTAGGTGAGGTTCAAATGTATTACTTAAAATGGTCTATATGAATGTCATAATGAGTTTTCAACATAAATTGGGTGCCAATTTTGGGATTAAGGCCTTAAATTTGGTGTATTTTGAGGACAGCCAATTTGGGGCAAATTTAGGGATTTTTAGACTTGGGTTGAAATTAAGTGCAATTGAGGCTTCACCAAGGCCAATTTAAGGTCAAGTTTGGTGTGTAGGAGTGTTATAAATGAATTAGGATCAAAATTGGGGCAAATTAAGTGGGCTATGTGGTAAAATTTGCTGGGATTAAGTCATAGGGCCAAAATTGGGTGTTCGACTTAGATCAAAATTGAGCTCAAAGCATGGGCCAATTAGGCTTGGATTTTATTTATATTTTGGCTTGGATTTTATTTACATTTTTCATATGAAGGGTGAATTTGAGTTTAGAACTAAAATTGAGAGAAATTGGGACAAAATTAATGGACATTTGAGGTGAATTTGGGGAAATTGGGCCTTTAAAGACAAGTTGGGGGGTTTTGGTTAAAATGGTCAAATTTGCCAATTTGTGTTAAATTGGAGGGTACAAATTGGTTTTGGACTCATTTGAAGTGATTTTGGAGGTATTGGGAAAGTTTAGGGTGCCAAGGGTATTTTTGTAGTTTTGGCAAATTTAGGGGTATTTTCTATGGAGGGGTATTTTGGAAATTTGGCAATTTTTGGTGGTTTTGGGTAATTTGGGTATTTTGAAATGGTTTGAAATGTTTTTTTGAATAAATTTGGGTATTTTGAGTAAAATTTGGATTTTTGGCCAAATTTGGGATTTGGGGTGTTTAGGTAATTTGGGTAGGTTTTGGGGTAAAAGACCAAATTGAATATTTTTTGTAGAATTGGGGTGTCAACCATCATGTGTGTGCTATGAACCAATGAGATCCCCATTTGGGTCCTCTATGTATTGGTCTTAGCTAAACACTAACATAGGGCTAGTGGGTCTAGGAGACCATCTACATGAGTCTCCCAAGAGATCACGGGGACAAAGTCAACAATTTTGAATTTTAGGATTGTGAGTGAATATAGGTGAAAGTGAGTGTAAGTGAGTGAACTAACTCCAGACCAACACCCAAAGTCAACCCTAAGGTCAATCAGTCCTATGGGGGCTCATCTTGAGCTCCCACACAATGACCCCACCTACTAAGTGCTAGAGGTTAGGACTGGTATATGAAACTTCAAGTTGAGCAAAGAGGAGTTTAGAGTTTCTAATGGTGAGGGTTCTGATACACCAAATATATATGCATTTTTAGACCTATATTTTATTCTCATTTTTGTTGATATTGCACTTTAATGGAAGGTATTTGTACGTTTTCATGCAGGTTGTCGAATTTTAGGACTTAAAGCAAAAATAAAGCAATAATGATGAAATTTGGAGCAAAAATGAAGAAGTTGAAATTGTTCAGCACCGATGGTGCCAGAAGCAGCGCTGACGGCACCGTTTGACAGAAAGCATTGAATTAATATGCAGGACAGCCCCAATTTCTTAAAGATTCGATGAATCTGGACGCATTTTATAGAGTTTTTGGAGGCACCTATTCAAGAACCGACTCTAGGCTTTATTCTAAGCCAAAATTGATCAGAAAAGTGACTTTTCCTGCCATTTCATCCCCTTCATTCAACCTTCTACACATCACACATTCTTCCATTTTTCATTCCACAACCATTTAGAGTCCATTGTTCTTATAATTTAGAGTTTTGTGGTGAGATTAAGCGTGAACTCTTCTCTAAGAGTGTTGGAGAAGGAGAAAAGTGAGAGATTTCTTTTTCCTACATTTCCTAAAAGAGGCTACAATGGATTTGTTTATTTATTAGTGTTGTATGAACTTTTTTTTATATATCAAATTTGTGTTTTGTTGTATCTTTCTCATGAAATCTGAGTAGTTTACTTTATCTTTCTCCCTACTCTGAGATATGGTGAAATGAAGAGATAATATGGATGTGCCGATACTAAAATATAAAATAAATTGTGATGATTTTTTAACTCTAAACTTAATTTACTTTTCCATATAGCCAATTGAATTGTTAAAATATGTTGTGAAACATATGATACATGAAATGGAGAATGAGTTCTACAACAGAGTGAGGATCACATTTGATTCCATAAAGGAGAACTTTGTTCTTGAATATAAGTGCAAATTAATTGAGAAATATACTTTGTTGGGTGGAGAATTGGAGAATCTTTAGGGTGACAGACTAAAATCCCCAATTTGTTCTAAATGTTTAAAAACTAAAACGAGAGTTAGCCTTTAGGTGAAGGGAAATGGGAGCTATGGAGTGGGAGCCAGTATCCTCCTAGCTTAGCCATGGATTTAGGGACTGATCCTGGGATTAGCCAATGATTTTCTATAACACTGTATCAGGGTAGAGAATTCAAACTGCTCCTCTTTGACACAATACATAATTGAACCATTTATCTCATTCATTTTACCAAAACCTCATTGTAGTGGGAAAGATGCTTTTTCACATAAGAAATCTTCATCGCATAAAAATAGTTTAATAGTTTAATAATTTAGTAGATACTTTTTATTTCAGTTTTGTTATTAGTTAAATAATTTTGTTCTAATAATAACTCAACATTTAAAATTAGTGACAGTAATTTCTTTTTGACTTTCTGTGAATTTCCTAGTAAATTTATCATTTCAAATTTAAACCTTCCCTGTGGGATCAATATTTTGAGCTTAAATAGAAAGTCCATTATTACTTGATAACGATATGTATACTTTCATAGAATCCCACCATTAATTGCTTAAATTTCTTATTTATAAAATATTGCATCAAGCTTTTGGCACCGTTGCATAGCAGAGTCAATTATATAATTTTTACACAACTATATTCTCGGGATCAGGTTCCTTTTCTAGTTTTCTTGAAAAAGTCAACAGGAAAATTCTACGGCTAGACCTTAGGCTACTAAAGAGGAAACACTAAATCTCAACCAAAAGTGAGGTCAACAAATGGGCCCCTAATAGGTGTAGTGTGACGGGCAAGCACACCGCATGTATTGATGTTGACTGACGAGATCAAGAAAACCAACACAAACTCCTAAGTCGACAGACATAAAAAGGAGTGTAGAATTTGAGTGTTAGGTGTTTCCACTAGGAATATGACAGGTGAGTATTTGATCAAAATCAAACAGTAGAAACTCTCGTTGGGGATTGGAGAGTGCGTTTCAAATTATCAAGTTACAGGTGTTTATAGAGGATGGGAGTCAGTATGTAAGTGTTGACCCCAAGATGAGAATTAAAATTTGGGTATCAATCCCAAAAAGAAGAGTCGAAATTTAGGTACCAACCTTGAAAGGAGTGAATTAGAATTTAGGTGCTGACCCGAGGTGAGAGTCAAAATTGAAGTATCAATCTTAAAAAGAGAGTCAGAAGTTAGGGATCGATCTCAAAGTGAGGGAGTTAAAATGTAGGGACTGAATCCAAAATGAGAATTTAAATTTAAGGTTCAAATCCCAAAAAGAGGATCGAAAGTTAGGGAGGGACCTTGAAAGAAGGGAATCAGAAGTTAGGGACTGATTCCAAAATGAGAATTAAAATTTAAGGATAAAATCTCAAAAGAGGATCGAAAGTTGGGGACTGAACTCAAAAGGAGTGAATCAGATGTCAGGGACTAATTCCTCGAAAGTTGGGGACTGAACTCAAAAGGAGTGAATCAAATGTCAGGGACTAATTCCTAAACGAGAATTGAAATTTAAGGATTAATTTAAAAAAAAGTAGATCAGAAGTTAGGGACTGACCTAGAAGAGCGGGAATCGGAAATTAGGGACTGATTCTGAAATGAGAATTAAAATTTAATGATCCAATCTCAAAAAGAGGGGATCGAAAGTTAAGGACTCACCTCAAAATGAGGAAATCAGAGGTTAGGGACTGATTCCAAAATGGGAGTTAAAATTTACGGATCAAATCTCAAAAGAGGATTAGAAGTTAGGGACCAACCTCGAAAGGAGGGAATCAAAAGTTAGGGACTGATTTTGAAATGAGAATTGAATTTTAAGGATCAAGTCTAAAAAGAGGATCGAAAGTTAGGGACCGACCTTAAAATGAGGGAATCAAAAGTTAGGAACTGACTATGAAATGAGAATTGAAATTTAGGGATCAAATATCAAAAGAGGATCGGAAGTTAGGGACCATTCTTGAAACAAGGGAATCAGAAGATAGGGACTGATTCCGAAACGAGAATTAAAATTTAAGGATCAAATCTCAAAAAGAGGATCGAAAAAAAAGAGGATCGATCGAAGAGAGGGAATCAAAAGTTAGGGACTGATTCTGAAATGAGAATTGAAATTTAAGGATCAAATCTCAAAAGAGGATCAGAATTTAGGGATCAACCTCGAAACAAGAGAATCAGAAGTTAGGGACTCATTTTGAAATGAGAATTGTAATTTAGGGAGCAAATCTCAAAAGTGGATAAGGAGTTAGGGACCGACCTTGAAATGCGAGAATCAGAAGTTAGGCACTGATTTTGAAATAAGAATTGAAATTTAAATTTAAAATCTCAAATAAGGATCGGAAGTTAGTGACCAACTTCAAAATAAGGGAATCAGAAGTTAGGGACTGATTCCAAAACAAGATATGAAATTTAAGGTTCAAATCTCAAAAGAGGATTGAAAGTTAAGAACCGACCTTGAAACGAGGGAATCAAAAATTAGGGAGTGATTCCAAAAAAAGAATTGAATTTTAAGGATCAAATCCTTAAAAGAGGATCTGAAATTAAGGACCAACCTCGAAGAGAGTGAATCGGAAGTTCGGGACTAATTCTGAAATGATAATTGAAATTTAAGGATCAAATCTCAAAAGAGGATCAGAATTTAGGGATCAACCTCGAAACGAGAGAATCAGAAGTTAGGGACTCATTTTGAAATGAGAATTGTAATTTAGGGAGCAAATCTCAAAAGTGGACAAGGAGTTAGGGACCGACCTTGAAATGCGAGAATCAGAAGTTAGGCACTGATTTTGAAATAAGAATTGAAATTTAAATTTAAAATCTCAAATAAGGATCGGAAGTTAGTGACCAACTTCAAAATAAGGGAATCAGAAGTTAGGGACTGATTCCAAAACAAGATATGAAATTTAAGGTTCAAATCTCAAAAGAGGATTGAAAGTTAAGAACCGACCTTGAAACGAGGGAATCAAAAATTAGGGAGTGATTCCAAAAAAAGAATTGAATTTTAAGGATCAAATCCTTAAAAGAGGATCTGAAATTAAGGACCAACCTCGAAGAGAGTGAATCGGAAGTTCGGGACTAATTCTGAAATGATAATTGAAATTTAAGGATCAAATCTCAAAAGAGGATCAGAATTTAGGGATCAACCTCGAAACGAGAGAATCAGAAGTTAGGGACTCATTTTGAAATGAGAATTGTAATTTAGGGAGCAAATCTCAAAAGTGGACAAGGAGTTAGGGACCGACCTTGAAATGCGAGAATCAGAAGTTAGGCACTGATTTTGAAATAAGAATTGAAATTTAAATTTAAAATCTCAAATAAGGATCGGAAGTTAGTGACCAACTTCAAAATAAGGGAATCAGAAGTTAGGGACTGATTCCAAAACAAGATATGAAATTTAAGGTTCAAATCTCAAAAGAGGATTGAAAGTTAAGAACCGACCTTGAAACGAGGGAATCAAAAATTAGGGAGTGATTCCAAAAAAAGAATTGAATTTTAAGGATCAAATCCTTAAAAGAGGATCTGAAATTAAGGACCAACCTCGAAGAGAGTGAATCAGAAGTTCGGGACTAATTCTGAAATGATAATTGAAATTTAAGGATCAAATCTCAAAAATAGAGGATCGGAAGTTAGGGACCGACCTTGAAAAGAGGGAATCAGAAGTTAGGGACTGATTCGAAAATGAGAATCAAATTTTAAGGATCAAATCTCAAAAAGAGGATAGGAAGTTAGGGACCGACCTCGAAGAGAGAAAATCAAAAGTTAGGGATTGATTCGAAAATGAGAATTAAAATTTAAGGATCAAATCTCAAAAAAGAGGATTTAAAGTTAGGGACCGTCCTCAAAACGAGGGAATCAGAAGTTAGGGACTGATTCTGAAATGAGAATTGAAATTTAAGGATTAAATTTCAGAAGAGGATCTAAAGTTACTGACCATCCTCAAAGAGAGAGAATCAGAAGTTAGAGACTGATTCCAAAATGAAAATTGAAATTTAGCACAAAATTTGTGGTGTTGAATCCATAGATATGTGTCATGTGATAATGTTGTTATTGGTGAGGAAGATATGTGAAATTTTATGAGATTTTGTGTAGAAAAGGATGGTCGTGTTGCTCGAGCAAAGAGTAAGAGACCTCAAAATCGAGAGAGTCAACTCAAAAGATTTATTTTTCTTTTCTTATTGCTTTTATCATATTTAATTTTCAAAATGTGTTTTCCAAAATTTAATTTTTGTCGGTTGATTGATTTTTAAAGTGTGTTTTATTTGAACTTTTTCATTAAGTTTTCATTTTTTTGTTCTTTGTTCATTATAGTTTCGAGCTAACATATGGTTCCATGGCTTTTATCCATCGCACAAAAAGGAAATTGAGAAAACAGACAAAATTTCTACAGAAGATTTTATTTATCTGCTCCAATAAGTTTTACAGATTGAGTGCAAGCCAGAGCCTCAAAAGGTATAATATGTGGAATGCATCAAAGTACATCTGGAAAACATCTCATGATGGGTACATATCACAAGCTGAGCATATCTAGTACATATGTCATTAAATCTGCTGTGTTAAATTGCAGTACCAAAAGGTTTCTCCTGACTGAGTGTCCATCTCTGGTGTTGGTGTGGTGAGCTCCTGATTGAGCTGGCCTACTAAACCACGCTCCAGGACAAGAGCTCCCTTTGCATGTGTTTAAAGGTTCAACCCTCTCATAGCTCGTACGACAGTAGTTTTTCCAACTTTGGATCTGGTTGAAATCCATATGGCATTTTACTGTCATCCATCCTTCAAAAAGTTACAGACACCCTATGGCGTCGCACCCCTGGAATGCAATGTTTAGCGATGTGTGCTCCATTTTCTTCCAGAACCATCACTGAACCCACTGGTAGTGGAATATCCACTGATCCTCTGAACTCCCCGAAGCTAATGACATATATTTCTTTTCCAAATAAAATGTTGATTTTGCTCATGAAGGAGACCGTGCAGAAAGCTCTCACAAAATTGTGATGGTCAATATGCGGGGGTATGTAGTCACCTTCAGCTGTTGGGAATACAGTCAGCTCAAAGTATGCTCCATCGGACCATTCTCTTGATCATCCACTTTATCATGGAAGGTAGTGGGTCCACTTCATCTTACCTAAAAATCCACTAGGGATTTCCTTGTCTGTCTTGGGTGAAATTGTAATAGCAGCCACGTTGTATAGTGATCCTGCCCTTTCCACACATCCATTTCCGTGGCTTAGAATAAGTTCTTTTGATCAGAAGGCCCGCTCAACCTCTATCCCTTAGGTTGAATATACAGTCAAGAATACTTCTTTCGTCATTTTTGGAGAAGAACCTGATGTTTAGCTCCAAGCCTTCTATTATATTGATGAATCTTCCATGAACTTCTTCATAGAATTTAAATTTCCATTTGTTTACTTTACTCATCTTGTAGTATTCTGTCGTGGAGATATACGGTCCCTAAACCTCCTCATTTTCTTACCACCTAATCACATTCTTATTTTGTTCTTGTTCCTGCTAAATTTTAGCTCACTGATGTTTTTCTTGTCATTTACAAAAAAAATGTCAGGCTAGAGGCTGATCTTTGCTTTCAAAGATGGCTGGAAGCTCGCACTTAACAATGAAAGGGAACCGCAAGGTGGCACCATAGAATTCAACATGGACTTCGGTCAAGCTGACATGGACTATGAGGTCAAGCCGACATGGACTATGAGGGTCCTTTGATGGATGTGGTTAGCCATATGAAAAAAATAAGGGCTACCATTGCTACTAAGGTTAAGCACTAAAGATAATTCCTCACTGAAAGTGGAAAAATGTGATAGTACAAAAAGACCTGATCGAGGGAACTAGTTGCCTACCGTCTATGATAGTTACAACAACCGGGGGCCTGGTTGCTCCAAATGATGAAAGTCTACCAGATGCTACGCTGCGGAGAACTCAGTGCAGAAATGACAACCGCCAAAAACATAGGGCTTTCTTATGTGAGGAAAGAAGACGCTGGAAGGAGGCGGAAAATTTGCTCACCCTTATCCCTGAGGAGAATATCAACGATCCAGGCATGAGAGAGACCTCTCCTAGCCTACCTGCTATAGACAATGAGTCAGGATTCACTACAGAGCTGGAGATACCACGAGCTTCAGATGTTCTTTGTATGGGTTGCCCGACAGGCAACATTGAGATACCTACGCGTATACTAGCTATAGGGGCATTTATGGAGTGCCTGGACAGCAACGTCCTCCACTTGGAGCACAACAGTACTTTGGAAGAGTACGCATCCACTGATGATGGATTTTAGACCACTAATCACCCGAATATCGGCAAGTATGAATTTGTATCCATTGACGATGGATTTTAGTTTTTTTCTTACTCAGTTGCTTTTAGTTTTTATTTAGTTAGATTTTAGTTTTGTTTGATTGGGGTTTAAATCAAGTTTCAACTCAAATGAGTTTCAATTAAATATAAGTTGAGGAAAAGTGTTGACTGAAAAGTGAGGTCAACAATCCCCATAAATAAATACTTGGCTCTCACATGTTTAAACTCCCTTTCCCTCTCTTCGATGAATTTTAATTTATTATAAATAATCTATAATTGTTTGCATAAAGTAATTTATTGAATAGATAATTTTGATAAAAAAATGTGGAGACTTTTCTCTGTGAAAAAAGCTTCATTCTTAAATTATCTCAGATTAACCCTGATTTCGAAAGTTAATTCATTGCAATATTTGATGACCAGATCAACACTTTCCGGGCGTCTAGCAAGATGGTCAATGATTTTATTGAAATTTGATATAACTTTTGTTCCCCTCCATTCTATCAATGGACAAATTTTAGCAGACTTCCTCGCTGCACACCCACTTCCAACTAAATCCCCTCTTAATGATGAGTTACCAGATGAACAAGTATTACAAATAAAATTCTCCATATGAACAAGTATTACAGATAAAATTCTCCATTGCGCAACACTGTGAGATGTACTTTGATGGAGCTTTTTCAGCCAAAAAGACAATAGATCAGGAACAGTTATACCAGGCAAAGCATAAATTGGTTTGGTTTTCATCACACCAGATAAAGGTATTTTAAGGTTCTCCTATCACTACCGTCTATGATAGCTACAGCAACTGGGGGTCCGGTTGCTCCCAATGATGAATGACTACTAGATGCACCGTTGTGGAGAACTCAGTGTAGAAATGACAACCGACGAAAACATATGGCTTTCTTATGTGAGGAAAGAAGACGCTAGAAGGAGGCAGAAAATTTGCTCGCCCCTATCCCTGAGAAGAATATCAATGATCCAGGCATGAGAGAGACCTCTTCTAGCCTACCTGCTATAGACAGTGAGTCTGGATTCACTACAGAGCTGGAGTTACCACGAGCTTCAGATGTTCTTTGTATGGGTTGCCGACATGCAACATTGAGATACCTACACGTATACTAGCTATAAGGGCATTTGTGGAGTGCCTGGACAGCACCATCCTCCACTTGGAGCACTACAGTACTTTGGAAGAGTACGCATCCACTGACGATGGATTTTAGACCGCTGATCACCCGATGGGGGGACCGTATATCCCAAGCAAGGGCAAGTAGATCACCTCATCTAAGGTAAGTAATAAAGGAAACCTAGACAAAGGTATAATTCCCAGCCCTCCTCATTCCAATATAATTATTACTTAATATAGACCCTAAGAAAGTGTTGTTTCCTTTCTCTTCCTCTCATATTTCAAGATAACTAAGACAAATTATCCATTTTCTCCATTTTCTTTCTTTGGTTGATACCCCACATGCATCTCCTCCCCAATGTTCGCCAAAATCATGACTTATCTCACCTTTTCTTCCAATGTCCTTCATGGCCAAGATCACTTACTGACCTCCTCATTCTCTTACCACCCAATCACATTCTCATTTTTCCCTCCACACCACTCTTAACCAAAACCATAAAGCTAATTGTATCCCTAAACCTACCCAAAACCATAAAGCTAAACCCAAACCCTACCTAAAATCTTAAATCTAAATCCTATCCATAACCCTACCAAAAACCATCATAAAGCCCTAGTCCTATACAAAGCCATTACACAGCCCTAACCCTAACCCTACCCAAAACCCTATAACAAAACTTCCACAATTTATCTTCCAGAAGAGTTTCTTGAACCCAACCTAATCTTAACCCAAACCTAACCTAACATAACCTAAAACTAACTCTACCCTAATTGGGCATTTTCTCACACACGCTTCACCATGCCATTATCCCTCACTCAAATTGTACTAAACATACAATCCACTTGCTAATTCCACTCACTTTCTTCCTAACTTAAAAGCTAAACCCAATTTTAATCCCAACCCGAGCCCAAGTCAATCCCTACCAGAGACAAATTAGACGTACACAAACATACATCCCGTTACCTCACTTTTCCTATCCTAAATCTTCTTCTTTTCTCTTATCTTTTCATATCCAAAAAGCATAACCAAAAAGTGGAAGGAAACAAAAATTTCATGTTTGCATATCATGTAAATCTGCATTTAGGAATGTGTTATGTGTATGTGTTTATGTGTTGTGAGGTTTATGTGTCATGAAAATTTAGGTGCTATGTGATTTAAAAGTGATTACTTTATACAATTCTATGTGGTTAGCATTATATTTCATGCACACCTATGTCTTTGTGCTTACTTTATGCAAAATGTTTTATGTGTATATATCATTCACACTTAGGTTTGTGTGTTCACTTCCTGCGAATATATGTGCTATACGGCTTATGTGCATGTTTGTTGTTAGGAACACACATATATTATGCTTATACCTTATACAAAAAAATAATAATAATAAAAGTCATATGTTCAATTCTACATCTTCCAAGAAAAAAATAAAATGTCAAGTACTATCTTCCAAATAAAATCATATGTTTAGTTCTATGTCTTCCATGCAAGTAGAATGCTCTCATGTGGTAGTTTCCTTCCAATCTTGTTATCTTTTGTGCAAAATTTCCATGCTTGTGATCTTATATAAAAACCTTTGATATTTTTGATATTATATTCCAAACTACTTTGTTAGTGATCTTATGTGCAAATATTCCATGCTTATGATCTTTTGTACAAATTTGTTATGCTTGTGATCTTATGAGCTAACTCTCTATGCTCGTGGTTTTTTGCTCTATGCAAGAAAAAAAATAATAAATAAAAAAAATATAACAACAAGTCTTAGCTTGACTTTATTCATGCAAATTTGATGCTGGTGGTGGCTCTATAGTTTAAATGAAAAGCATGCAAGGATAACTAAGAACAAATGAATTGTGCTTATGTATTCATGAATAATTATTTCTATAAGCTAATATGGAGGGAGAAATTAGCAAATTCTATATTAAAGTTCAAAGAAAAAAATTGTTTTTTGATAAAAATAGACAACATAATTGTGCTCCACAAAATTAAATTCTTAAATTAAAATATACAAATTGAAAGTGCTCTTAATAAGATACCTTTACACAAGTTTGAGTGAGCTCTAAAAGGTAAATAATTGTATGGGGTTTGGTGAGTTTATATATTTTCTAAGGCTTTATCACTATTATATAAATTTATTTTAAAACCAAAGTTCTTTGTTCATAATGAATAATAAAAAGATTCCCAATAACTAATAGAAATTATTTTAAAACAAAAATAAATAAAATTTCTTAAAACTTAAAGAACAATCTAAATAAAATATCAACCTTTTTCAATAAATAATTAAAAAAATACCATTTATTAAAAGATGAGAATAAAAAAAAACATAAGCTCTATCTAAGGAAGATTTAAAGTAAAGCTCTCTTCAAATTGAAAAGGTAGAAGCTTTTTTTACTTACAAAAAGAAACTAAAAAAATTTTCTAAATAAAACTTTATGAATCATTCAAAAAAGAAATTTTAAAACTTTTTTCTTAAAATTAAAAATTCAAATAAAACGTTTTTTTAATAAACTCTTGTTTTTTCCAACATAAGAAAAAAAGACAAAACTCAAACTAATCTTTTTTTTTCAAAATAAAAAGAAAAGTTACCCATGGAAAACACTTTAACGATAAGGTGGAATATGAAAGAGCATGGTCAAAGTAGTATTGGATTTTTTTTTTGAGTTCTGAATGTCGATAATACAAAGAAACAAAGTAAACTAAATTAAAAAAAAGGTTCTAGCCCACTTTATTCATCACTATTTTGGAATATAAAGAACTTATATTTTGTTAATAATCAGTCTTACAATGCCAAAAAAAGTTTAAAGTTTTACTCTTACAGAAATTTTAATTATTCTGCATGCATTATTGATAACCAAGTATTAAGGCTACCATTCTTTGCAGTGAGAGTATAGGAGTGTAGAAAATGAGAAAATTCAAATTGAAATGAGGCTTGTGACAAATATAAGTAATTATATTTTTTACCCTCTCCCAAGTGCATATAGAAGTTTAGTTAAAATGGCGATAATTCCTTAGGTCCCACTTTAAACCCAACAATGATTATCTCCCTATTTATTTGCATCTCTCTATAATGTACTTATATGTCATACCCTATAGTTCAATGATCCGACTTTTTTGATGCGATAGATTGTGTAAAATTTAATTAAATATATATAATTAATATTCAGATTCTACGCAAGTATACGTATCGTTATCACATAATAATGGAATTTCTATTTAAGCCCTAAAAATCGATCATACGGGGAAGGTTTAAAATTCAAATGACAAATTTGCTAGGAAATTCACAGAAAGCTAATTGAAATCACGCTCAATAATTTTAATTATTGCTATGTAATAAAATATAAATTTCTAAACTATTATCAAATCAAATATGCTAAATTTAAAGCAATAAATACTAATCTATTAACTATGTTTATGTAACGGAGATTCTTATATGAAAAAGCATTCTTCCCTCTACAGTGAGGCTATGGTAAAATGAGATGAGATAAATGTTCATAATATGTGTTGTGCCAGATACGAACAATTTCAATTCTCTACCCTGATACAGTGTATAAAAAATCTTTGGCTAAGCTCAGTGTTTTGTCCCTAAATCTGTGGCTAGGCTACGAGGATACTGGCTCCCACTCCAGAGCTCCCACTTCCCTTCACCTGAAGGCTAGCTCTCGCTACAGTTTTAAACACTAAGCCTGAATTGAAGATTTTAGTCTGTCACCCTAAAGGTTCCTCCAATTCTACACCCAAAAAAGAATATTTCCCTATTTATTTGCACTTAATTCTATAAACGATCTTCTCCTTCATAGAATCAAATGTGATCCTTACTCTATTGTAGAACTCATACTCCATTTCTCGGATCATATGTTTCACAACACATTTTAATAATTCAATAGCCATATTGAAAAGTAAATTAAGTTCGGAGTTGAAAAATCATCACAATTTATTTTACAATTTAATATTGGCACATTCATATTATCTCTTAATTTCATCATATCTCAGAGTAGGGAGAAAGATAAAGGGAACTATCAGACATCATGAGAAAGAAATAACAAAACACAAATTTCATATATAAAAGAAAGTTCATACAACACTTATAAACAAACAATACTTATCTGAAAATTTTTTCTTAAAGCAAATCCTTTGTAGCCTCTCCTTAGAAATGCAGAAAGAAGATATCTCTCATGTTTCTCCTTCTCCAACACTCTTACAGAAAGTTTCACACTAAATCTCACTACAAAAACTCACAAAAACTCTAAACTCTAAACTATGAAAACCAAATCACTAATTGACTCCAATATGAAAGTCAAATGGAATGATATGGTGCGAAAAAATGAAACAAGAGGAGTGAAAAACGTAGAGGAGCACTTTTCTTAAGAAATTTGGCCCCAAATAGAGCCCAATATCGGTTCTCTAAGAGGTGCCTCCAAAAACTCTTCAAAAAATCGTCCAATACAACCATCCTTCTAGAAATAGGGTCTGCACCGCCTATGACACTGTTGACGTTGAGTAAAAAATCTCCGCATTAATTTGTTCAGCGTCGTCGGAGCTGCCCTCGGCATTGAGCATTTCTTCAAAAACGTCATTTTGACTCCAAATTTTATCCTTTTTTCTTTATTTCTGCTTTAAGCCCTAAAAATCAACAATCTGTAAGAAAACATCAAAATATCTTCCATTAAAGTGCAATATCTTTAAAAAAAGGTATAAAATATGGGTCTAAAAATGCATATAATTCTGGTGTATCAAAATCACCCAAACTTACATGTTACTTGTCCTCAAGTAACTCCTTTACTACATAAAAAAATATGACTTATGATAAAGACCTTAACTTTTAGACTTCCATATTTTAGTTTTACAAATATAATAGTATAACTTAAGAAAAATTCAAAACAACTCTAGTTAATGTTAAAGGTGTAAAGATATTCAGTAATTAGGTCTAAGGTTTCTGATCCTCTATTTCTTTCAAGAAAAATTGCAATTTGTTATATTGAAGTCACTTAGCAAATTCATATGAAAAAGAGCTTCATAAAAAAATATTAATAGTTAAGCTAACATTTAAATGAAAAGTTTAGAAAATGTGTTCAAGTCTTTTTCCTTAAGTTGATTCAAGTGAAGCCAAATTTTAATTAGGCTTATCCTCAAGCTTCTCCCCATATTTTTTTTTCTTTTTCTTTTATTTTTAGGATCATCTTTATTCCCCTTTTTTATTTTCTTTCTTTCCATCTTTTATTTTTCTTTTCTCTTCTTTTTTTTCTTTATTTTTTCTTTTATTTTTATTTTCCTCTTTTAATCTTTTCTTTTTGTGAGGATTACTATATCTGGATAGCCTTCAATGATTTTGAACTTCACTATCCTCTTCATAATGTTAAAAATTTTTTACATTTCCTTACTTAACAAATTTATATTAACTTAAAGATTTCATAAAGTTTAATTCTTTCTTTTTTACATGAATCTTTTAAGATTTTTAATACTTCAAAAATACAAATTTCCTTTAATAAAAATAGAAAAAAACATAGTCTTATTCTCTTTTACCAAATATCTTAGCCCCTAGAATTAATCTTTATTATTGAAAATTTATACTTAAATTTACTATATATTTAGAAACATAAATATAATTATCCAAAGTTAACCTCTAGAACCAAAGGTCATATTAACTTTAAAATTTAAAAAATATAGTTAAGTGAGGACAAATAATTAAGTTTCTTTTCTTTTAATAGCAATTTTTCTTTCCCCCCCAATCTTAAATTTTTAAAAGATTTTTACATGAAGAGCTTTAAAAATGAAGGGTAACAGAAAGCATTAAATTCATCAGAAAAAGTTTATACCTGTTGGAGATTCTGATTTTTGAACATAAATTTTGAAAATATTGCAGGTGCTAAAATGAGGTGCTAAAATTGCAGGTGCTAAAATGAAAACTATAAGGCTAAAAATATTAAATTGCACATAATACATATAAAATTTGCTGAGAAAGAGCTACTCACAAAACAAAACAAAGTGATGAAAATAACAATAGAACTAAACTAAATTCTAAATGTAAAAATATTCTTCCACATTACAGTTTCACATAACATAACAAACAAAGTCTAAACAACATCACAACACAAAAAATACAATCACACAGTACAAACACAAATAAACAAAATAGATCACCAGTCATCATCTTCCTCATCATTGACATCTAACTTCTGCTGTTGATATGGAGTATAAGTAGCATGAATAGAGAACTGAACTTTATGGTCACCCCTTAGGTATCTCACTAAAGAGTCGTCATAAGCAGCAACATAATCAAATTTCTTGCTAATCAGATCACCAGTGTGAGCATTTTCCATATTCTGCATCCTATGATCCATCATCAAAATATCTCCCTGTTGAATTATCGTCTGGTCCAACAAGTCCTTGTTGTTGGGGTCACTTGAAGTAGGCTCACTAGGGGTTCTAGAAGTAGAAGGAATAAATCTAGCTTGTCTTCCTCCAATCAATAACGGACTCATAAGATTTGATGTTGGCAGGCCCAATCAGTCTATCAGGCTCAATCCTCTCCTCATCATGTCTAAAATCAACTCCTGCATGCTCAAAAAGTGTGTAAATCATAGCAGGGTGCGCCAATCCATCAGTGGTCTCTCATAGAGCAATAGTTTGAATGTTCATATAAATGATAGAGCCTACATTTATATCTATCACTTGTTGAATGCAGTAGTTTAGGATGGCTCTATCCTTGGTCACTTCATTATGATGATTCGTTGGAGTCATCCTCCTAGAAATAAAATAGATAAAATAGTGTTATACTACATTTAAACTAGTACGGGGAAGGTTAACTTTAACTCCATTTTTTATTTTCCAAGCCCCTAACTTTAACTCCATCCAAGCCCCTTTCAGCCCCTTTCTCACTAGTCAAAAAATAAATAACTTCATCTAAAGCCTGATCTGTAACAGAAAAAGAATGATACTGGCATCTATACACATCTTCTACAAAATAAAACTCATTTATTTTCTTTGGAATATATTCTACCCTTTTTCCACGAACAAATACATACTCATCAGAAGCTTCAGGAAGGTTGGCATAAATTTCCATTTCAATCCCAGCTATCGCATCAGCAGTAAAATAGTAGAAGTTTTCCCACTACCGAGCAATAATCAAACGTTCAACTTCTCCTCTTGGATTTTTAAAACCTCGGTCATGAATTACTTTTTTATTTTCAAAAATGCTATGAAATCAAGCACTGTGTCACGGACAAATAGTCCCACATCAGCTAGGTGTAGGGCCGAAAAGCAGTATTTAAGTCCTGGGCTGCCCACCACCCATAAGGGCTCTTTTGGGAGGTGACA
>NW_018239781.1:48727-49236 GCF_001263595.1 Phalaenopsis equestris | reverse complement strand
TCCCTTGGGTGGAGCCGATCTGTGGCGAGGGCGTCACGTGATTGGGTGGAGGAGAATTTCACGGACAAATAGTCCCACATCAGCTAGGTGTAGGGCCGAAAAGCAGTATTTAAGTCCTGGGCTGCCCACCACTCATAAGGGCTCTTTTGGGAGGTGACAACTGGCTCTAAAGCTAACAAATTTCTACTCATCATACTCTACTTTCCTTTTGCTCGATCTAGGTGCCACAGGAAATCTAGAAAGTTTTAAAAAATTTGAATAAATTCTAAAATTCCAAAAATCAAAATGTAAAACATTTTAAACTTCAAATCACTATATAAGAGTTCATCACCAAAGAATTTTCTCAAAATTTCTAAAAAAAATTTTCATATTTTTGGATCTATCCAATGTGAGATAGATTTTTGGTGAAAATAAAAAAAATTTTGGTTTATGTTTTATATTTTTGGAAAATCTTAAAGTGCAGCTCTTACCTAGAGAAGTTTATTTTATATTTTTCTGATTTTTATTTA
>NW_018239781.1:38991-48703 GCF_001263595.1 Phalaenopsis equestris | reverse complement strand
GACCACAATCAAGCCCTAGTTGCCCAAACCCCTAATTGCCCAAACCGAAGGCTGAAGATGACTTAAGCGTAAAAATGGTGGTCACAGTAAAAATTGCAAATTTTTAAGGGTTAAAATCTGCTGTCGGCTCGAGGGCGCCGTCGGCGCTGAAAGGTCACAGTAAAAATTGCAAATTTTTAAGGGTTAAAATCTGTTGTCGGCTCGAGGGCGCCGTCGGCGCTGAAAGACCAAAAATTTCATATTTTGATTTTTTTTAAATTTTCAATTTCATTTTAATTTAGTCCAATCAAGGTGATCAAAAAGGTACTTAAGATCTCATACTGCATTCATAATACTCTGAAATTTCCTTTCAATTTTCTTCAATTTTTCTCCAAAGCAAGCGAACTTCCTATTGTTGGTGGTATTAATGGAGTTGAAAGATGTGAAGAATAATCCATCATAGCATTTAGTGCTTTCACAAAAATAAAGCCACAACACTGAACGCTGTCACAAACTATACACACAATCGAAGTTTAGAATTCTAAAGCAAATAAAAAAACAAACCAAACCAAATTAAATCCACACAATTACACTAAATATATATAATGTTCTAAAATAGATAGAGAATTTAAAGTCTTCAATTATTATGCCTTTTGTTGAGTGTTTTCTCCTCCTTTAATATCTCCCATATATTGGTAATGAACATATAAGTTGTAGAAGGATCAGTGCGGGAATTGATCTGTCGAATTTTCTTCAATCCACCCTTTTTCTTTAAACATCCAAAATAATATTGTTTCAAAAGATCCAGTGTGATCAAAATTTTCTTTCATTCTCCAATCTAGGTGATCAAAAAGGTATTTAAGATCTCCTACTACATTCATAATACTCTAAAGTTCACTTTGAATTTTCTTCAATTTCTTTTCCAAAGCAAGCGAACTTCCAACTGTTGATTGCATTAATGGAGTTAAAGCATGTGAAGATTGATCTATGATGACTTCTAATACGTCATTTCCATTTCCACAATAATTCTCATCTATAGGACTGATGGGCTCACAAGGTAATAAAGTCTTTTCCCAACTTTCATATGGAACTTGGGCTTGACTGCAAATAAAAAAAGATGTTTGATGGATGCCAAGTCCATAAATTGGTCCATTACTAACGATACCCAAAATAGATTTAAATATAATAGACCCTATATCAATGGGTTTTTCCTTTTGAATGCAGTAATTTAAAATAGCACATTCTTTGGTAACTTTACTAATTTTCTTAGTAGGGAGTAATTTTACAGCAATAAAGAAATGCCATTGCTTTAAAATTAGATTAAGTAATGAAGTGGAGAAACTAACATATCGTTCATCTCATATCTCTCACATATCACTTTCATCTATCAGAAGATTATACACGTCTTGCATCAAATCTCATGTAGGAATGAAATTTGTATAATGACCGATTGGAATGTTGTCTATCATATATAATTCATTAATCCTTGCAGGAGTAAATGGTACAGCCTTACCTCATACGAAGACAACACCTTGAGTAATTCCATGTAAGTTTTCCTAAAACTCTTTCACCACATGTACGACAACCACAGATGTAGTGTAACACAGAACTTCCCAACACCTTTGCAGAATGATTTTATCAATCAGACCAGTAGGATTGATCACTCCATTATTAACAAATCCTCTTTCTTTGATCAATCTCCTCTTCATAATAACTTTATTGTATAATCATTGTGCGTCGAAACTAATAAACTTTCTTTTGTTGAAAACTCCATACCTCAAAGTATTTCTAAAATTGGAAGCCATGGAATCCAAAAATAGGAAGTTATTATGCGTCCAACGATGTTTCTAGGCCTTTTTAAACTCGTCCTGACGTTATTATGAAGTGAAATTGCGCAAAAACCCGCCAAAAGTCATCTAAAACTGTACAACCACACTCGGCGCTGCCAGCGCTGATGTCCGTTATCTAGGGCGTCGTCGACGCCCATTCTGGCTTCATTGGCGCCAGTGGCCAAAATTGTGATTTTTACTTTTTTTATTCAACTCGATTCCAAATTTCTCTCCAATACCAATATTTGACTTAATTATAATAAATGCAATTGTGTAGGATTAGTATCTACTAATATATAAGACACTTAACAAGTTAAATAGTAATACATAGTAATATAAGTATGGGTTACCTCCCACAAAGCGTTTGGTTTGACAACGTCAGCTCGACATACCATTTCTTCAGTTGGGTTGACTTAATATTAAAACTTCTTTAAATTGAGGCATGTGCCCTTAATAATAATGTTTCAAACGATGCCCATTAACTTTAAAAATCTTTCCAGTGTTAGGTTCTATAATAACAACAGTTCCATAATGATATACTTTAATCACTTTAAATGGTCCTAATCATCTGGACTTTAGTTTTCCTAGAAATAATCTCAATTTAATATTATATCAATTTTATATTATATCGTAGAACTTCTTATCCAGGTTCAAATTTCTTCTTAAAAATCTTCTAATCATGCCACATTTTCATTTTCTCTTTATAGAGTTTAGCATTATCATATGATTCATTTCTAATAGTCTCATGATCTGTAAACATCATTTTTCTTGTTTAATACATCCTTCATAAATTTTGCATAACTTGGCATTTGTTCCAAAGCTTCAACAAAAGGAATATTTATCATTAACTTCTTAAGGATTTCCAAAAAAAATGTAAATTATTTATCTTTATTCTTCTATTTCAGTCTTTGAGAAAATGGAGGTAATGGTTTTTCTACAGGGCTATATGTTTGTTCATTTTCCTCCTTTGGATCCTTATTTCCCCTTCTTTTCCACTTCGTAATTGAATAGCTTTTTTTAGCTCTTTATTTTGATCTTTTGGATTAACTTCCACGGTACTTGGAAGAATTCGAGAAGGTCTTTTACTAAATGCAGTAGCAATATGTCATAATTGATTTTCAATATTTCTACTAACAGCCCCTTGATTCTGTATTTGATTTCCTATATTCAACATTACTTCTTCCATCGTCAACTTTTTTTCCTTAACTTGTGGGTTAGGGTTGGAGTTAAATTGAGGAGGAAAATAAGGTCAAAAAGTAGAATTTCCTTGATTGTTCAGATTTTTGGATGGATTCACCGAATTATTATAATTATTCCAACAAAAATTAGGGTGATTTTTATAACCAGAGTTAAAATAGTTAGAATAGGGATTGTTATTTCGTTTATTTATAGCATTTAAAGTTTCATAAGATGATTGAACATCAATAATCTGTCCTAATGAATTCTCCTCTATTACTGGGGATACTTTAGAATAAGTCATTCCCATTTGATCAATATTTTTAGAAATAGCAGAAATTTGAGATGCCAAAATAGACATTGCATTAGAATCATGAATACAAGCTAATCTCTTAGGATTTACCCTTTTAGAGGGCCATTGAAAATTATTAGTAGTCATTTCTTCAATTAAATAATATGCTTGATCAATAGGTTTTGACATTAATGAACCACCCGCAGCAGAATCTATAACAGATAACAGATCTCAGTGATCCTACTAATCCATTGTAAAATATTTGAATTATTAACCAATCTGGTAAAGCATGATGTGGACATTTCCTAAGAAGATCATTAAATCTTTCCCAGGCTTCATATATTGAGTCCCCTTCAAACTGACAAAATGATGTAATATCATTTCTAAGATTAGCGGTTTTCGAGGGTGGAAAATATTTAGCCAAGAATTTTCTTCATTGTTCTCCCCAAGTTCTAATAGATCCAGGTGCTAATGAATTTAACCAAGCCTTGGCTTTATCCCTTAATGAAAAAAGAAAAATTCTAAGCCTAGCAGCATCATTAGACACTCCGTCATATTTAAATGTAGCACAAATTTCAAGAAAACTAGCAAGATGTAATTTAGGATCTTCAGTAGGTGATCTTCCAAACTGATTATTTTGTACCATTTGGATAATAACAGGTTTAAGCTCAAATGAATTAGCAGTAACATCAAGATTTTGAATAGTCAAGTGAAGTTCATCTGCTATCGGATTGACATAATCTTTTAAAGGTCTTTGTCGATTTTAATTTACTGGATTATCTACGTTATTCGCCATTTCTTGTAAATTTTTAATTTCTAATAGTACGTTCTAATTTTGAATCCTAAGGTACTAAAAGATTATTTTGGCTAGCCATTTCTTGTCTTTTTGGATTTTTTATTTTTTAATTTTTTTTATTTTTTTAATAGAATTTATTTTAATAGTCACATTATCTCTAAATTTGTTAATTTATCAAATATATTTAATTTACCGTTACCTTCCCTTACAACAACGCCAAAAACTTGATCCCGTGAATATAGTTGTGTAAAATATATAAAGTTGACTCCACTATGCAATAGTGTCAAAAGCTTCATGCAATATTTTATGAATAAGAAAGTTAGGCCATTTATGATGGGATTCTACGTAAGTATACGTATCGTTATCAAGTAATAAAGAACTTTCTATTTAAGCCCCAAATATCGATCCCACGGGAAATGTTTAAATTTGAAATTACAAATTAACTAGGAAACTCACAAAAAGTAAAACAAAATTACTGTCACTAATTTTGAATGTTGAGATATTATTAGAACTAAACTATTTAACTACTAGCAAAACTGAAGTGCAAAGTTTAAACAATAACTACTAAACTATTAAACTATTATACTATTATACTATTATACTATTAAATTATGTAACTACATTTACGTGATGAAGATTTCTTATGTGAAAAAGCATCTTTCCCACTACTATGAGATTTTGGTAAAATAAGATGAGATAAATGGTTTTAATATGTATTGTGCCAAATAGGAGCAGTTCTAATTCTCTACCTAGATACAGTGTTATAGAAAATCATTGGCTAATCTGAGGTTTAGTCCCTAAATCCGTGGTTAGGCTAGGAGGATACTGGCTCCCACTTCAGAGTTCCCACTTCCCTTCACCTGCAGGCTAACTCTCGCTTTAGTGCTTTAAACACTAAGACCAAATTGGGGATTTTAGTCTGTCAGCCTAAAATCTCCAATTCTACTCCCAACAATGTATATTTCTCTATTTATTTGCACTTAATTCCATGAACGAAATTCTCCTTCATGGAACAAATGTGATCCTCAATTTGTTGTAGAACTCATACTCCATTTCCTAGATTATATGTTTCACAAGAAATTTTAACAACTCAATTGGCCAGATCGAAAAGTAAATAAAGTTCAAAGTTGAAAAATCATCATAATTTATTTTATATTTTAACATTGGCACATCCATATTATCTTTTCATTTAACCATATCTCAGAGTAGGAAGAAAGATAAAGAAAAATACTCAGACTTCATGAGAAAGATACAACGAAACACAAATTTCATATATAAAAGAAATTTCATATAATAATAATAAACAAACAACACTTATCTGAAACTCTTTCTCAAAGAAAATCCCTTCTAGCCTTTCCTAAGAAATGTAGGAAGAAGAAATCTCTTACTTTTCTCCTTCTCCAACACTCTTAGAGAAGAATTTACACTTAATCTCAAAACAAAAAAATCTAAATTCTTGAATAAAAATCACTAATAAACTCCAAACTGGTGGTGGAATGAAGATGGAAAAGTGTATGGTGTGTAAGAGATTGAATTGAGGTGAGGAATGAAGAAAAAGGAGCAAATTTTCTAATCAATTTTGGCTCAAATAGAGCCTAGAGTCGATTCTCAACTAGGTGCATCCAAAAACTCTTCAAAAAGCGTTAAATTTTATTGAATCTTCTAGAAATAGGGTCTCTATGGTCCGAAACTTAATTTGCTCCTCTCTATCAAACGACGTCGTCAGCACCCTGTCTGACATCATCGGCGGGGAAAAAATTTTCAACATCTTCATTTGACTCCAAATTTCATCCTTTTTGCTCCAAGTCCTAAAATTAAATAGCCTGCAAGAAAACATGAAAAGTACCTTTCATTAAAGTGCAATACACCAAAAATAAGTATAAAATATGGGTCTAAAAATGTATATATTTTTTGTGTATCAATCATCCTTGGAAAAGCAACCCATTTTCTACTCTTCAGTTCTTCAATCTCGTTTTCCTTCATGATCTTCTCTGTCTTCTCTTTCTGAGGTGGCCCTTCAACTGTAATCTATAGTGTCTGCTTAACAAGTCTTGAACTCTGGACCGAAGCATAATTCAAAGCTGTTTGAATTTGTTTTAGCATCTTCCTTGAGGATTTTTTCCTTGTTGTAATCCATCCATCATCGACTACGTACGAGTCAATCCAAATAATAGGATCAGCCAAAATGACTTTAACAGAACATCTTTCAAGTTCTTACTTGTAATCTTTTGATTTTTTTATGTTCCCTTTCTTAAGGTTGGTCTCGAGACAATTTTTAAAAGTGAAAAGTCCCTATTTTATTCCCAAGCATCCTATGGTACGTGTAGTACAATAGGTGATATTTATTACCCATTTCTTCTGGCTTTCTGTGCTCTAGCAACTAGAAATCGGACTTCTTCATTAGTTTACGAAACATCTTAACCACTACTTCATCTTTAAAAGGTTAGATGTTACTTAGGAGCTCTGATAAGTTGTGTCTTCTCTCTGTTGGAGATACCTCTGCTGAGATGACTGTTGATCTTTCTGATGCGGCACTTGTTAACTTTACTGTGGTCATTCTTTCTGAATCTTCACTGGCTATTTGCCTTTAACAACTGCTGCAGCATTTCTAATTTTTACTTGAATGCTTTGAACAATTTATACTTATTGCTCTTCTTCATGAAACTGGGTTGCTTTGCCTCTTCTTGAAGACTGGCATCCTTGCTAAGTAATCTCTCAAAAGTATTACTGGTAAAACCCTTGAGGAGAAAACATATCAAAACATATACACTCTTCAACAGGATTCCAATTACATGTTTTCCTGAAGCTGCAGTTTGCAGTTCATACTTAAATTCCTCCATCATAGACTATAGTCACCAATGTCTCATCTGAGAGTTGTTTCTCAACCACAAGATCACCGACAATGATGTGGTGTTGAGCCCCATAAAACCTCTTGAAGTTTTTCTAATTCTATGATCATCTTTACCAAACCATTTGGCAATTATATGTACCAGTCGAAGGAAACTCCAGAAAGGCTGTTAAGAAATTGGTGGAACAACTAAGCATCACCTTCACCTGTATTTTAAAAACTTACATGGATGTGAGCAATATGTTGTTCTGGGTTCCCTATCCCATTAAAAGTTTTAAACAGAGGTAGTACAAAGCCTTTATTGCATTGAATGAAGCTAAACTCTTTTGGATAATGTCTACCCCTCAAAATATATGCCCCTACTTTAGACTGAGCTAAGGCCTCTCACATCTGTTGTTCAACTACTAGCTTCAGATCCTTTTTTGATATTAGGATTTTGAGAGAGTCCTTCGTAGGTTGCTCTTCCGTATTGATGGAGGTGATTTCTTTTCTTTAGTCCATGATTTTGACAACTTTCGCAGACGATTCCTTTGGTGGCTTAGGTTGGCTCTGAGGTGTGGCTATGGTGGCCATCATCTCCTCCATTATCTTTTTGATGCAGTCAATCATTTCATCCCTTTGTTGAAGGAGCCTTTACAGTGCCTTCGGGTCATCTCCCTCTATGAGTGTATGGGCCTCATGCAAAGACAACGATGTTTGCGTCTCAACCACATTCACTTTAGCATATTCTTTTGCCATGTAATCAGTGATGTTTTTCTCTTCATTTTCATAATATATTCTATCCTTTCTTTAACATTCTTGAGATCCATTGGCCATGGCTAATGAAACATATCCTCTAAGAAGGCCATGATCTCCATAGTCCTCTCAATAGACACTAGCCTAACAATTATATGTTGTCACACCATCTATTTTGATGCTGGTAACTTAGGGCCAGATGGCATGTCAACAATAACAAAATGCCAATGAGTAGTGTGATCCCTAACATACAGACTAGATACTACGATAGAGAATCTATCATCTCAGCTCAATACCTTTCTTGGGGAACAGGGTTTTTTATGTTGAACTAGTCTCGACATGAGGTGGGCCTTAGCTGGTACTCGTCCCATCCTTCTAAATGTTTCAGTGAGTCAAAAGCTTTCATTTATATATAGCCTCTACATTGTAGTTCGTAATTGAGTCATCGGCGTAGCCTTGATCTTTCTATTCTTCTGATCCTCGTAGCGGTAAGGCCGAGATGGCGTACCAGCAATCCTTTTGGTATCTTCCTATTCCTGGGCAGCAAATAGTGGGTGGGACCTGCTTCCTTCCAATAGCAGTGAGGACTCTAGTAATCTGAACTCATCTTTTACATCCTCTACAAGGGCAATTTCTTCAACCACTTTCATCTTCTTTATCTTAGTAACCTTTCTGTTCTTGTTCCTCCTCTGCGCTCAAGTCAGAGGTGCGGACCTTGATGTAGGTAGATTTAGTGTGTAAATTTTACAAATATTTTTCAATATTACAAAATACACATGACAGATATAACAATAAATATGCAATATAATCCCCATAAAATAACTTTTATGAAAATAGTTTATCTTTAAAACTCTTTTTAACTGTCAAATTCCCTAAAATCAATGCAAGTATACGAATCCCTTAAGTAATAATGGGCTCTAATGAATTCCAAAATATTGATCCCACAGGGAAGTTGGAAAAAACTATAAGTAAATTCTTAAAATTATTTTATAATTTAAAACACAAAAATAAAAGTAAAGTTTGAAGTTTAAATATTAACTAGAAAAGTGAATGTTATATAAAATGCAACTGAAAGATAGGGTTAACGAACTAAAAGCTAAGCTTTCAAAAGTAAAATTACAAAAGCTAAATAAAGTTTTTTTTTTATGGAAGATTCAAATAAAGAAAGCATCCTTCCCATTTACAATGAGTATATGGATTGTGAAGAAATTACAATCATTTGAACATATATATTTTTTTTTTTTATGGAGCATTATTTGGCTCCCTACATGTTGATCATTAAAAGTACTACAAAGGTTCCAAAAGGAGGGGTAGACAAAGGGAGGAAGCCCAATCCTCAAAAAAGCGTCTTTCTTCTGTCTTTTCCTTGCATGTTTTATGCTTGCATTTACCTACGTGCATGAAAACAACATAAAATTGCATGTTAAGCATAATCATAACCGTACCCAAAACCAAAACTAAAATCAACCAAGATAAAATTCACAGCCACAGCATTCAAAATATAAAACAACTCAAAATTTAATAACAAATCTCACAAAATAATAATTACAACTAAATTAAGACGTCTCTATTGGATGATCGGGAATCCCTTGGAGGAGGTAACCTACGATTGTTAACGAGGCTTTCCACGTTCTAAATTAAAGTATGAAACTCATTAAGTTGAGTTTAGTAAATTCATCTGGACTAAATGAATCCAATAAAAAATAGTGGTACTAGAATGAGAGAACCGTAAGATCCTAACCAGTGTTGCTCTAATCAACTTTAATATGCCCCAAAACATTTAAGGAACTACAACCATAGGGAAATCTGATTTGACATCATAACGTTACACACTAGAAAACTTGAACTCACCACAATGAGGAGCTTAGAGCTAGCACTGTGGGCAGCACAACCATCTTCAACTGTAAGAGGAACTACAACCACATATCCTTCATTAGAATTAAACAACCAAGCCATAGGACTTCGAGGTAGTTTGCTTATGCTACATAAATTCTCACCTCATCTTTAGGCCTTTGTATAGCCTTGCTATACAATATAAGCCCTAACTTGTCTTAGGA
>NW_018239781.1:23496-38488 GCF_001263595.1 Phalaenopsis equestris | reverse complement strand
TTATGTGAAAAAGCATCCTTCCCACTACAATGAGGCTATGGTAAAATGAGATGAGTTAAATGTTCATAATAAATATTGTGCCAAATAGGGGCGCCAAATAGGAGTAGTTTTAATTCTCTACCCTTGATACAATGCATAGAAAATCATTAGCTAATCTCAATGTTTAGTCCTTAAATCCATGGCTAGGCTATCAGGATACTGGCTCCCACTCCAAAGCTCCCACTTCCCTTCACCTGAAGGCTGGCTCTCGCTTCAGTTTTTAAACACTAAGACTGAATTGAAGATTTTAGTCTACCACCCTAAAGGTTCTCCAATTCTACACCCAATAAAGCATATTTCCTTATTTATTTGCAGTAAATTCCATAAACAATGTTCTCCTTCATGGAATCAAATGTGATCCTTACTCTATTGTAGAACTCATACTTCATTTCCAGGATCATATGTTTCACAACACATTTTAATAGTTCAATTGGCTAGATCGAAACGCAAATTAAGTTCGGAGTTAAAAAATCACAACAATTTATTTTACAACTTTATATTGGCACATTCATTTTATCTCTTCATTTTACCATATCTCATAGTAGGGAGAATGATAGAGGGAACTACTCAGACTTCATGAGAAAGAAATAACAAAACACAAATTTCATATATAACAAAAAGTTCATACAACACTGATAAGCAAACAATACTTATCTAAAATCTTTTTCTTAAAGCAAATCCTTTGTAGCCTTTCCTTAGAAATGCAGGAAGAAGATATCTCTCACTTTTCTCCTTCTTCAACACTCTTACAAAAAGTTTCACACTAAATCTTACCGCAAAAACTCTAAACTATGAAAATAAAATCACTAATTGACTCCAATATGGAAGTGGAATGGAATGATGTGGTGCAAAAAATGAAAGTAAAGGAGAGAAAAACATAGAGGAGCACTTTTTCTAATGAAATTTGACAACAAATGGAGCCCAAGATCAGTTGTCCAAGAGGTGCCTCAAAAAACTCTTCAAAAAAGCATCCAAATACATCGAACCTTCTAGAAATGGGGTCTGCACTGCCTTTGGTGTTGTCGATGCCGAGTAAAAAATCTCCACGGTAATTTGTTTTGCCCATCGACGCTGCCCTCGGTGCTGCCAGCGCTGAGCATTTTTTCAAAAACGTCATTTTGACTCCAAATTCCATCCTTTTTTGCTTTCTTTTTGCTTTATGCCCTAATTTTTGCTTTATGCTTTCTTTTTGCTTTATGCCCTAAAAATCAACAACTTGCAAGAAAACATCAAAATACCTTCCATTAAAGTGCAATATCGGTCTAAAAATGCATATAATTTTGGTGTATCATTCAACATGATCTTCCTAATTGTTCATGCCAGAGCTCTCATGAGTCATTATGGGTGCTTAATAGATTTTAATAATTATTTGACTAGAATTATATGTAATTGAGAACCAGAAGGATAATCATCAAGCTAAAAGGTTAAAGAGAATTTAAAATCATTTCCACATTCATAAACATCCTACTACTTCACCACAAGGAAAAGATAGAGGAGATTACTTAGAAAACATAGAGAAAACACCACAAGACTTCAATGAAATTAAGATAATTTAAATATCAAAGTGTTTACAAAAAAATACAAAACTTAAATAAAATAATCATGATTTGTTGCCCTTAATATCTCCTTGAGAATGATCCATAAATGCCCTTGCTGCTTTTCTATAGACTCTCTCCACTTTAACACTCTGATCCTTATTAATTCCCTATACTTGGCTTGCTCTCTCTAACCTAGAGCAAGCCTCTTACTCTAAGGATATTTCTTTCATGATCAGTGGAACTTCCGTTCTTTTCTCTCCAAAATCTCTCTAAAACTCTTAAAAGACTCTCTAAGAACTCCCACTAAAAACTTCAAGTCTTTATTAACAAATTACTTAATATCCTCTATTCAAATTTCCTTTAGTACGCTCGAATAATGGTTTGAATAGATGGATCAAACTGGTGTCACTACATAGGTTCGGTTCTTGCACCTAAGCACCAAACTTTTCTGGCGCCTAGCGCCAAACTTTTCTGGTGCCTAGGCGCCAAACTTTTCTGGCACCAAGGCCTTGGATTTCTCATTTTATGGCTTGGCCCCAATGGCTTCCCTTATGCCTCAGCCTCTTAGCTGTTCAGATTGTGGGCTGGAACCTAAGCACCCATGAAGTCTGGCACTAAGGCTCTAGCACTACTATATAGCCTTTTGCTCCATTTAAACTCCTTTCTCTCCATTTCTCTTCCAATTTTCTCCGCTCCTATTTCCTATTATACCATCAAGAAAACCAATAAAATACCTTTCTTTAAAGTGTAATTTTATCCAGAAGATGTTCAAAACATAAAGGAGTTGATGCAATTTTTTTACATTTCAAAATACCTTAAACTTAAAGGTCACTTATCCTCTAGTAATGCTAGAATATTAATATAAAAATAATTTAATTTGATGGAGTGGCTTTCAATAAAAATATCAGAAACATTTCCTTAGACAATTCATAGTATGTCTTTAGGTTACGTCTAGTAAATAAGACTAGTTCTATGGGATAAAAAACCTTTCATTCAACCAAAAAAAAAAGAATTCTTATTTATTTTATAAAGCAATAAATATTTGTTAGTTATGGTACCTTAGACTACAAAAAAATAGAATTTAAGATCTACTCTTAAAAGGAGTTACTAGTACACCATAAACACAATCAAACTTAGGAATGCAATAAAGCTTCAACTCCAAATAGGGTATAGTAAAACAAATTGTTGATAAGGCTGCTCCTCAAACTTATCCTGCTTCAATATTTTATTCCTTTCTCTTTCTTTTTTTTATTTTTATTTTTTCATTTTTCTTACTTTAGGATGTATATTTTAATCCTTAGCATAAGTTGAGTATGATTACTATTTCTGGATGCCCTTTTAATAATTTTAAATTCCACTATCACCTCCTTAAACTAAAACCTACCACACACTTTCCTTTTTAGGTTTGTGAAAAATTAATAAGTTTTAATTATAAATAAAGAATTAATAGAGACTCAATTCTTATTAAGTATATATCTATGAATACCTTATTTCACAAATACAATTCTTTTTAGAAATAAATAACCAATTATTTTTTTCTACTTATTGAATTGCAAGTTATGTTCACTCTTGTGTAGTTTCATTTACATAGAATTTAAAACAAAAAAACTTTATTTTTCATTTCTTAAAAATTATAGCAATTTTAAATTAGCTTCGTATTCCTAAAATTTAAAAATATAATTGTTCAAATACTTGTTACTGAGGACAAATAAATTTATGTTTTTTACAATGATATTTCTCCCCCCCCCTCCCAAACTTAATTTTATCATATAACACAATTCAAAACATGAATTTATAAGCAGCGAAAAATTTCACAGACATGCTTCCTATAGTATACGTCTATCATAAAATTAGCAGTTTTTAGCACAATACAAATATATGTTGCAACAACTATATCAAAGCTAACAAAAGTGAAATGAAACTACATCAAAGAAAATCTAAATATTTCCATAAATAAAAAAGATTGAACTAAAAATAAAAAATATATATATTGGAATGGAGAGTACAATAGTAGTAGCAGCAAACAATAAGAATTATGGTCCAGTACATCCATAAATTTAATAGCATGAAAACTATGTATAATCAATTATCATCCTCATCATCATCATGATCATCATCACCTTCATCATCATCATCATCATCATCATCATCATCATCATCATCATCATCATCATCATCATCATCATCATCATCATCATCATCATCATCATCATCATCATCATCATCATCATCATCATCATCATCATCATCATCATCATCATCATCCGCATCAAAATTATCTTCCTCTTTAAACTCCTCTTCCATTGAATCCTCCCAAATCAGCTAGCTCTAATCATATAGTTAATACAGACGAAAAGTTGGGAACTCCACTCAGTTGTACCTGCCAATTCACTAGTTCCTTTGATACATTTCTAACTGAGCAGCATAGGCACTGCAATAAAATTTAAATTGACATTTATTTCTCCAATCTAACTGCAATAAATTTTCAAATAATCTATACACCTCACCATTAAAAATAGAAGTGATATCCTCTACTCCAAATGTTCCTTTTAGAGAGGTAAGAGAAGGGTTGTAAGGAATAAAGCGGGGGGCTGGTGAAAACCTCACTGTTTACCACTTCCAAAAACTTTATTTCTCCTAAATAATCATATTTTCTTACTAGAGATTGGCTTTAAGGAATGAATCATCTCCTCCTTACTAAAAAATGTACTTCACCATGGTGGCACAGAGCAAATATAGAAGAGGGTGACCCAAACCATTTGTAGTTCCCTCATGAGAGGTATTTATAATATAATGGTTAATTATGAGACCAACATAAAGGGGTTTCAATTATTGTATACAAAAAAACTCAATAAAGCACAAATTCAAATTACTCTACTCAACCTCATAGATAGAAGCAATTTGGAAGAAATAAAATAATGTCAAGAATGAGATATGCCACCCATTTGCTTTTGAGAAAAAATTAATTTTAATTCAATTGTTAACATTCCATACTCCTCTACAACTTGATAATTCATAAACAACCTTATCCAAGAATGCATCAGTGGGGGTATAACTTGAATAGTAAAAATCAGAGACATCTTCTATAGAATATACTGCATTATTATGTAAAAGTGAAATGTCCACATATTTTTCTTTAACAAACATAGACCCATCAATGGCTTCCAGTAGATTAGCATAAAATTTTCTAAATATTGAAACTGGAGCAGTAGGGGTACTATAACAAAAACATATCCTAATGCTTTTTAACATTTACAATCTCTATCATGCCCCCATGGTCAATGAAAAACCTTTCAGCAATTAGTTTCTTCATTACCAAATATCATTGTAACGCTCCTGAGCTTCGGAGCTCATAATAATTTTTTTGTCAGTAAGGAGATATCATGACATTATAGAATCAGGGAAAGGCCTTTAATCTCACTTGTACCATAGTGATGATATTATGTTGAGGAAAGTTGAATATGATTTTCCTTCCCTACAATGAGGCTATGATGAGATATATGGGAGGTGATCATTCTATAAAATTTCCTACTCACCCAATTTTTATGTCGTATTGGCCTTTCGAGATGGATGATGATATAGATTTGGGAGATGTTGATGATTATGATGATGATGATGGTGATGATGATGCTGGTGATGATGAAGATGTCGATGTGTAGTGGGTTGTTTTATTTATTTCCTTTGGAGTGTTTGAATGTTTGAACTTTGTAGTGTTGGTAATTTGTTGTCTTTGATTTGGAATTTGCTTGTATTTAGTTTTTTGTTTTTGTTAAACAGTCGGTTCTACTCTTAATCTTTTGTTCCAATTTAAATTCTAGAGTAGTGTTTATTTTATGTTTTTATAGTTATGCATGTTAACCTTATGTTTATCACAACTCAGCACTTTTCTTTTTTACTTGCACCTGAATTAATTTCCCTATTTTAAATTTAAGTTTGAAGGAAGGGAGAAAAGTCCTTTTAAATGCTAGAGTAGTTTTAAAATTTAAGTTTGGGTGAAGGGAGAAAATTGTTTTTAAACAAAATTTATTTGTCCTCAAAGAATTGTATTTTTCAAAATTATTTTTAACATAACCTGTGGTATGTAGAGTTAACTTTAAGAAACTATATTTTTTATTTTATGAAAGTTGTAGAAAACCTAAGTAAATTTTTTTAATAATAAAGGTTAATTCTAGACTAAGATAATTAGTATGAAAGGTTTGGAGTTATGCAGTTGCTATTTAAAGTAAAGAAAATAGTATTTTTGAAATTTTTAAGGATCTTATATTTATACTTGAAAAGAAAAAAATTGAGATTTTATGAAAAATCTTCAAAGCTAATACACATTTGTTAAAGTAAGGGAATGTTAGATTTTCTTAACTTTAAGAGAAGGATAATATGAAGTTTAAAAACACTAAAGGTTATCCAGATATAGTAATTCTCACATGACATATAAAAAAGAGAAAAAAAAAGAAAAAAAAAAGGATTGAAAATGATCTTAAAAGAAAAAGAAAAATAAAAGAAAAAAAAGAAAATATATGAGGAGAAGCTTGAGGAGATGTCTAATAAAAAAATTTCTCTACTTGAATCATCTTAAGGAAAGAAACTTGTTACATTTCTAACTTAGACTTAGAAGTATTAGCACGTTTACTAATAAAGCTCTCATGATATTCTTTTTCTGATAATTCTTCTCAGTATGTTAAGTACGATAAATTGCACTTATTTTTAAAATAAATAGAAAATTATAACTTTTAAATCTTACTACTAAATATTCTTGTATTCTAGTTTTTAACCTATGTTGTTAAAAATTTTTCTGAAAATTTCACTATAGCATTTATAAAGCAAAATATAAAGAAGTCTTTAAGTTAAATTTGCTACCACTGAAAATTTCACTATAGCATTTATAAAGCAAAAATTAAAGAAGTCTTTAAGTTAAATTTGCTACCACTTACTATAAATTTTATATATAGTATAAGGAGTTACTTGAAGACAAGTAACATTTAAGCATACGGGAATTGATCCATTTAAAAATAACATATTTTTAGAGCATATTTTATAAGCCTTTTATGTAGATTTTTAATGATATTGCACTTTAAAGGAATGTATTTTGCTTGTTTTTGGTTCAGGTACATGGAATGGACATTTAGAGAAAATGAGGGAAAAGTGGAGCAAGATTGAAGTTTTTTTGTGTGGCACTATAGCACCACCCAATGGCACCATAGCGCCATAAATGAGCAAAGATGGGCACTATAGAGCCCCAAACTAGCGTTATAGCGCAAGTAACTACTTTTCTAGAAGATCCATTGAATTTTACCTAATTTTAGAGTAGAGTTTGAAGAAAACCTTAGTTATTTTCTATTTTTTATTTAACGAGAAGGATTTGGCTGAATTTAGAGACCATTTGGAGCCTCAAAAGAATAATTGGGTGACAATAATGAAATAGGTTTTTCATATTTTGTGTTCAAGTGTGAGTGTGAGTGTGTTTTAGTGTGAAGAAGTTTGGAGATTGCTTAAAGGAAACTTCATGAGTTTACTTGGGGAGAAGACATAGGGTACTTTGTTTTTGTGTTTATTTTTTTGTAGTAAGACTTGGATTTCAATCAAAATGTTTTGTTTTTGTTTAATCTACATGAATTCTGAGTAGTTCCCTTTCTTTCTCCTTGATTATGGGACTTAATCATGCGGGATGAGAATGATTTAAAGATTTTTTTTTACTCTTAAGAATTGTGATCGTATTTTCACTAAATCTTCATTAACTTTACAAAATGGTCACCTGTGAGGTTAAAATTCGTTGAGAAACATAATGACCTAGGAGGGTTATGATTTCAACCAACAAGTGGATAAAATACTTTATTTTAGGTGTAGTCTTTCTGATCACCTAAGGGGGAGTGTTAACCTCAACTTTGGTTGAGGTCTAGTGTTCCTCTTTAGTAGCCTAATGTCTAGCCATAGGACTTCCTGTTGACTATTCATAGAAAAAAAACTAGAAAATACTAGAAAATGAACCCTCACTATTAGAAATTCCAAACTCCTCTTTACTCAACTTGAAGTTCTACTTATTGGTCTTAACCTCTATAAACCTCTAGCACTTAGTAGTTAGGGTCATTATGGGGGAGCTCAAGATCAGAGATGAGGTCTTATAGGACTGCTTGCCTTTAGGGTTGACTCTGGGTGTTGGTCTAGGGCTAAGGCACTCACTTGCACTCGCTCTTACCCACAATCACTCACAACGCTAAACCCAAGTTTTCTTGACTTTGGTCATTTGATCCTTTGAGAGACTCATGTAGATGGTCCCCTAAACCCACTAGTCTCAGGCTAGGATTCAGCTAAGGCCGTTATATAGACGACCCAAAGGGGGCTTCCATTTAAAATTCCCAAATTCACTCAAAATACCAATTTTTTTTCAAAAATCATTTCAAACCATTTCAAAATACACATTGACCTTTTCACCTCCAAACCTACCTAAATTACCAAAATACCCCCAAAATTATCAAAATTAAAAAAATGCCCTTGGTACCCCAACTCTACCTAAATGCCCAACTTAGCCTTTTGCCTATAAACTCCACCAAATTACCTAGATACCCTTGACACCCTAAATTTTGCCAAAATTCCCAAATTTACCCAAAATACTCAAATTTATTCAAAAATCATTTAAAACCTTTTAAAATTACTAAAATTACCTAAAAATACCCAAAAAAATGTCAAATTACCCAAAATCGCCAAAAATTGCCAAATTACCAAAATACCCCTCAACCAAGAATTTCATCGCCAAAAATTGCCAAATTACCAAAATACCCCTCAGCCAAGAATTTCAAAATTTTCAAAAACTCCAAAAAATCCGTTCTTAGCTACCACATGACCCAATTGGGCCATTTTTGACCATTTTGACCAAAACCGTAAAATTTCTTTTAAAGGCCCAATCCCCCCAAATCCACCTCAAATGTCCATCAAATTTGTCCCCATTTCCCCCCAAATCCACCTGAAATGTCCATCAAATTGGTCCCCATTTCCTAAAATTTCAATTCTAAACTCAAATTCAGCTTTCATATGTCCAATCTAAAAAAAATATAGGTTTAATTGGCCCATTCTTTGAGCCCAATTTTGATTTAGATCGAACACCCAATTTTAGCCCTATGACTTGGTTCCACCTAATTGAACCCCATAGCCTACTCCATTGGTCTCAATTTAGACCCTAAACTCTTCATAAAATTCCTAAACATCAATTTTGACCTTCAATTGGCCTTGGTAAAGCCTCAATTTTATTTAACTTTGACTTAAGTCCAAGAGCCCCAAATTGGCTATGTCTCAAAATTTCACCAAATTGAATGCCTTAGCCCTAAAATTTCTACTCCATTACTTCATGAAAAATCTTCATAACATATCCCTTGATCATTTGGAAAATTCAATTGAGTCAAATTCCAAGCCTTTCTCAATCTAATCCCAGGGCTAGTCCAACATATCAAAATTCACCAAATTCCAAAAATCCTCCAAATTTACCCTCCAATTGAACTCAAAATCATTCCAATCCTTCACCAAAAATCTTCATTACAATCATCTACATCAATAAATTAGGTCAGTTAACATTGCTAGCCTAGCTCGAACTTAAGTTTTGGTCATTTGGACCCACATTGGACCCATGCATTAAAATTAGCATAACAACCCCAAAGCCACCAAATTAATGGCTCCACAACCATTAGTTGGACCCTAGTGACCAAGTTAAACCCCATAAAGCCACCTAAGCTAAGTCATAAACCAAAGCCCTCATAAATCAAGGGATTTAGATTCCATATTTGCTTAAGCCTTAGATATTTTTGCCAAAACTAAACCTTAACTCATTTAATTGCTGTGACATATTCCCCTATCTCACCTGACCACCTAGCCACCTCCCCTGGCTTGGTCGGTCGGCCTAGTGGTTGGAAAACACAAAAACCATGAGCCACCTCCTCCAAATCAAAACCATTTTAAACTTAGAGGCCATCTCATCAAAATCAAACATTAAAGCCTCTCTGCCCTCCACCTAAGCATCACTTTTCACCCTCTGATTGGCCATGACAGCCATCCTTAAGCCATTTTTATGAAAAGCTCCCTTCCATAGACATGGAAAAAGAGTTGAAATTTTCTCAAAGATAGCCTTCCAAATTTCTCACATAGGCTTTGAGACCTCCTCAGCTCAAGCCAATCACTTTCCCTCACTGATTTCCACTATGAAAGCTCAATTTTGAGCTCAAACTTCTGCCTAAAATCAGGACAAAACTCAATACACCTCCATAGTCCACCAAACTCATATTAAAATTACTCACACCTTCACCACAGCGAAAAAAGAAGCCCCGCCCCATCAAATACCCCTTCCACAGAGCCCCTAGTATAGACTTTGATCAACACCTGAAATCTAGCTTGGTCGAATTCATACCAAGACCTTTCACCACAGTAAGAGGCTCAATCCCTCGCCTCCTTGGACTCCAATAAATGTACCAAGCACCTCTGATTGAAGCTTCCCTTCCCATAGCAAAGGTATTTAACTCCCTCTCTGCCCGAGTCTATTTTGATTATCCATTTGATTAGGCTTAATTTCATGGCATTTTAACTATATGATATGTTCCTCTAGTCTATACGAGCATTTTAAAAAAAAATTCATTTGATTTGGTTGAGAAATGAGGGAGATATCATGTGTTGAAGATGGACGGTTCTCGGGCTAGGCCATTGGGGATGATGACGGAGAGTCGTATGATCATGTGTTTATCTCATCAACAAACGATATCAAGCTGGACAACGGTCCCTTACATGAACCGCGGGCCTAGTCACCGCTGAGGTGGATGGCGACGTCAAATGTTAGCGCGTCGTGTGGAGCTTTGGAGTTGCCTAGGATGACATGGCCCCACACATTTAAATAAATAAATTAGGAATTAAATAAATCAGAAAATGTCCTTAAACTTTAAAAATTCATATATTGGTGTAGAAAAATCACAAAAATAAAATAAAAATACCCTCTTACTCATTGAACAGAGGAGAACAATGTGGAAATAACTTGAAGTTTATTTGTTGCATGTTTTATTTTTAGTTAATTAAATACAGTTTTTAGTCTTTTCATTCTCCATGCATGTAGACATTTCACCATGACTAGAAATTTTAGCAAGTTGTTGCCTCTATCTTAGGGAACATTCTCTAATTTTTTCAAAGTCAGTGGAGACCTGTAGGCAAAGATCCATATTTTTTATGTTATGTCTATTATTTGCATAAATTAATCATAATAATTTGCATGTTGCTTAGAAAATTCGAAGAAAAATTTGGAAGGTTTAATGTGATCAGAGAAACCTTTATAAAATATTTCATGGGTTAAGTCATTAAGAACACACCTAATTTCCACCAACCCTAAACACAATGAAAATTAATTTTTGGAAACACAAACTATTAAATGACTTAATTTCTTATCTCCACTATGATTTAAACTTCAAAGAACTGTCCATAAAAATTTCAAAGCATTTGAAGCTCATTTGATAACTCAAATTGATTTTTTAAGTTAAATGTCATTTTTAACACTAAAATGATTTTTAACAATTAAAATATAGCTCAAAAAATTATAAAAATGAATTTTTTAAGTTCTCTATGGTCAGAGCGATTTTATGAAAATAAAATGGTATTAAAAATTAAAAATTTATTTTTAGCCTATTTTCAAATATTAAAATAATTAAAAAATGAAAAAAATCACAAAAATAATAAATGTCATGGAAATGTTCTAAATCGTTTTCTAAGCACTAAGGAATAATTAGAATATTTTTTGTGGTCTTCTAATTGAAGATATTAAATTTTGAAGCTTAAAATAATTTTTAAAGGCTAAAAAATGGATTTTCAGTAAAATAATACCAATAATTCAAAGAAAAATCAAAAAAATGTGAAATTTGTTTCTCTATGTTCCTTGACATTAGAGAAATTTAATAAAAATATAAAACTTAATTTTCACATTTAAAATATTTTAAAATTGATAAACACTCGAGAACTCGAAATAATTCTAACAATTAAAATAAAACTCAAAAAATTATGAAATTTAGTCCAAATGATTCCTTAGTCTAAGTATATCTCCAGAAAAAATTTCAAGGGATTAGAATTTACCTTGGTTAAGTTATAGAATTTTCTTTGAAAAATCCTATTTTTGCATAAAAATAAATATGTGAATTAAATTAAATTTTGAAAAATCACATTTTCTCCTTTGATGTCTTAATTGACCCATGAGTGAGGTGTGATGAAAATTCCAAAGTTATTTGAATTAAATTTGACAAAATATGAAGTGATAAAGCCTTAGGGGCAAAAGTGTAATTTTGAAATTTAGCCTTAACTAACATTTAGAGGAGGGAAAAGGGTAACCTCTGATTCTAACTAACTTTTTTTAATGATTGAAATACAAGGGAAGTAACTGGTAGAAACCAATCTCACTTTTATTAATTAGAGGATAAAACTGCAATTTCCTAAATTATTAAGAATTTTGGAGGTCTAGTCAAATAAATGATCCTAGACTTAGGGGTATAGTTTTGGGTGTTAATAAATCACTAATTTAATACCCCTATTTGATGCTCAAATTACTTTCAAAAATGAATCACATCACTTAAAATTTTAATCTCTTTCTAAGACGTCCACAAAAATCTTAAGAGCTTAGTAGTGACCTAAGTTAAATCAAAATTGGTTAAATAAGGATTAGAAAAAGTGGACATATCTAAAATTAAACACCATTAGAACACTACAAGCCCAATTAAAGTTGGCTGATTGTCTTAATAACACTAACTTGCCTCTTTTAAGGGTTTTCACCCACATAATCTTCAAATTAAATCAAAAATGATAATTACCCTATTCATAGCTTCAAATTAAATCACAAATGATAATTACCCTATTCATAATGATAATTACCCTATTCATAGGGATAATTGAAACATTATTGTTTATTGAGCATTAAAGGTATTTATGGGATTGGTTATTAAGCAACATAATAAGTTTAAATGAACTCAAAACTTTTCACCAGGTGGTGAGAGGGAAGCATGTACATGCTTCTTCCTCTAGACCTGTTGGATACCTCGGAGGTCTACTAAACTTAATATGTTTTGCTTAACAAAAATCATCCTTACCAACCCCATAGGGACCCACCAAGATATGACCTAGGGTTAGGTAGGTCGCCAAAACTTTACTTTCCTGCTTCATATAAAATTCCCAAACATGCATTTTGAGTTTCAGGTGGTGGAACGAGAAGACTTGTCAGGTACGCTTTTACAATTTACAGTGCCGTCTTTCTTGTATTTTCATAATGTACTTTTGATGTTAACATAAACTTGCATTCTAAACAACGATGTCATCCTACATGAAAACCAAAATTGTTAGGATAACCACAAAACCAAAACCCAAAACAAAAATTAAAATCAATCAAGATAAAAATCCCCCCCACAACATTCAGAATATAAAACAACTCAAAATTTAATCAGAAACATCACACAATACAACAAATACAACTAAATTAAGACGTCTCTATCGGATGATCGGGAATCCCTCGGAGGAGGTAACCTATGATTGTTAACGAGGCTTCTCACGTTCTAAATGAAAGTACAGAACTCAGAAAGTTGAGTTTAGTAAATTCATTTGGACTAAGTGAATCCAATAGAAAACGAGGGAACCATAGGATCTTAATTGGTGTTGCTCTAATCAACTTTAACAAGCCCCATAAAATTTAAAGAACTTCAATCATAGGGCCACCTTATTTGACATCATAACTTGACATCCTAGAAAACTCAAACTCATCACGGCAAGGAGCTTGAAGCTAGCATAATAGGCAGTAAAACCATCTTCAACAACAAAACACGTCTACATCAGCTAAACCAACTTCCTTCCTTAGAATTAAACGAACAAGTAATAGGATTTTGAGGTTGTCTAGTTATCTAAAAAAATCCTCACCCTATGCTTAGGCCTTTGTATAACTCTATTGTATAATTTAAGCCCTAACTTGTCTTAGGATTCTGAGGTTGTCATTCATCATGACCTAAACCCTCACATCTTCCAGGTTATTTGTGTGATTTTTTCGCATGAATGTAAGTCTTAAATTAATAAAACTGGCAGGATGAAACACCTAATATTTCTCCATAAAATTGAAGCCAAACCATAGGATAGACTGGGAAGTCACTGAGGTTTTCCTCTGGATCCATGACATCCCCTAGTTCTTCCTCCTTTGGATTTCAAAAACAAAATTCTCCAAATTTGTGCCAGTCCCGTTTCGCACCTCTTTATTTAATTTCGTTGAAAAGTTTTTTCCTTTTGAAATCCTTGAAGATAATATTTCCTGATTTTTATCGAGAGTTTTCTTAGATGACTTCGGTCATTTCGGTCATTTAGGATGTCGGTCATTTAGGATGTAATTAACTATAGGGGCTCGTCCAAACCCAACTTAACATAAATCCTATTTAATTTTTCATATTAAACATGGAAACTTTTCAGCAAATAAAATGATTTTGCAGACCAGACTGACGTCATATATTTCTTAGTTTATTTGATTGAGCCTCATCCTCAAGTCTTGTGTTTTTCCTCAGGATAAATATAGGATTTGAGGTAGATTCATTTAAACTATGAAAAATATGGGGTCATATTGATTTCATATTTTTCTAAACATTAAATTGTCCTCTCCAAGCGGGCGACGCGATTTTGATTTCAGTGACTGACAGCTTTGTTGACCTCATTTTTGGTTGAGGTTTAGTTTTTCCTCTTTAGTAACCTAGGGTTTAGCCATAGGACGTTTCCTATTGACTATTCCTAGAAAATTAGACATGGAACCCTCACCATTAGAAATTCTACCCTCTTCTTTACTCAACCTGGAGTTCCACATATTGCTCCCAACCTCTATGTACTTAGTAGGTGGGGTCATTGTGGGGGAAACTCAGGATGAGTCAACCCTAGGATTGCTAGACCTTAGGGTTGACCTTGGGTGTTGGTCTGGAGCTAAGGCACTAACTACACTCATCTGCACTCACAATCACTCACAACCCTGAGCTCAAATTTCTAACCTAGATCCTTTGATCTTTTGGGATACTCATGTAGATGGTCCCCTAAATCTACTAGCCCTAAGGCTATGGTTTAGCTAAGACCACTATGTTGAGGACCCAAAATGGGGTTTCCTTTGTTCCATGGCTTCTTGGTGATGATTGGTTCCTCAAATCTACCAAAATACCCATCTTGGCCTTTTGCCCCTAAAACACCCCCAAATTACCAAAATACCCCTCTTGGGCTCAAAATTCCAAAAATTACCAGAAATTTTCAATAAATCCAAAATAATCCCAATTTCATTTCTCTTAACTACCACACAACCCAATTTGGCCAATTTGACCATATTTAACCGAAAGCCCCAAATATGCCTTTAAAGACCCAAATTACCCCAAATCCAACTCAAATGTCCATCAATTTGATCTCAATTGACC
>NW_018239781.1:22103-23338 GCF_001263595.1 Phalaenopsis equestris | reverse complement strand
GCCTAGTCAATTGGCCTCAATTAATGTTGAAAAATCTTTATGGAATTCCTATAAAACAAAATAGACCATCAATTGACATTGTTGAAGCCTCAAATCCATTTGATTTAGGCCTAAATCCAAAATTCCCAAATTTTGGCCCAAACTGGCTAAGTCCCCAAGTTTCACCCAATTGATTGCCTTAACCTTCAAATTGGCATCCAATTCATGTTGAAAACTCTTCATAAGGTCCCTATTGACCATTTACAACAATAAATTTGGACTTAGCCCAAGGCTAACCCAAGCTAGACCCAAGCCTAGCCCAACATGACCAAATTGATTAAAGTTGAAAATTCTCTCAAATCGACCCTCCAATTGAGCTCAAAACCACTTTCATCCTTCACCAAAGTTGTTCCTTGTGATGATCTACATCATATGCAACAATTAATTGAGCGAATTGACATGGTTAACCTAGCCCAAACCCATGTTTTGATCATTTTCATATTTAGTAATACAAAATATTAGAGGTTGATAAATTTTAATTTCTAAATATAAAATATAAACTACATTTCAAATTTATATATTATTTTTAAGAAGATATTTAGACTAAATTTTAAAATAGTTTAATAAAATTTGGTCCCCCAAATTAAGGGATCTTATTTGCAAAAATTGTTATGCTTAAGATATCTTTGCCAAATCCAATCACATTTGCATTAAATTGCTGTGATGGATTCCTCTGGGTTCCCTGAGCCCGTGCGGGCTGGCCAGCCTAGTGGCCAGAAAAGCCCAAAACCGAGAGCCACTCACACGGCACCTCACCCAAATATAACCTAGAGGCCAGCTCATCCAAATCAATCTATGGAGCTCCTCTGCCCTCCACCTCACAATGCACCCAAGCTTATGCCCTGAGGGCCACCCCATGGCCATTTTTATAAAAACTCACCTCCCACGGCCATGGGAGGTGTGCTAAAATTTTGTTTAGAGAGGATTTTCTTAGAGAGGCCTCTCCAAACTTCACACAGAGGTTCCCTAAGATCCCCTCAGTGCATTCCAACCATTTTTTCTCACCCATTCTCATTGTCGGATCCCAATTTCGAGCTCGAAACCATGCTGGAAACCAGGAAAGAGCCCAATACACCTCCACACTCCACCAAACTTCAATTATTTGGCCCACACCTTCATAAGAGTGAAATAAGCCAAAGCCCCATCAAATCCCCCTTCCACAGAGCCTCTACCATAGCTCTAGACCAACATCCAAA
>NW_018239781.1:16948-17520 GCF_001263595.1 Phalaenopsis equestris | reverse complement strand
ATGGCTGGCGACTCCGCTGAGGACATGCTTCTCTCTCCATACAAATCAAGAAATATTATCTTCACACATCGGTAATATGTCCATGTCCCTCATGGACCAAATTACCCTTCTTCCGTTATCATACATTACCCATTTCTACCTTGGGGAAGTATAGTTAACTCCTTGGTCTTCAGGACTAGCTGTTCAACCATCTTTGAACGGAAGGGTTCAAAAGGCCACTAAGGACTCTTTAAATTTTATGTGGGGTCGGATCCCCAATCGGTGTGTTGGTGGATTAACTCCACCTGGGCATTTTTCTGCCACAAATTGGGTCCCGCGCTGGGTCCTAAACTTTCTCACAACTCCTTTTCACATTTGTTTTGCTTCTTTGCAAATTAAACCAAATCGTGTTGTGTCGCGCGCACTTCAAAATATTAATCAATTTTACACCCTTTTAAATAAAGATGTCAAAATTACTTGTAAATTATGACCTGTCCGGTCTACAGACTAACCTCTGCTTTCAGTGCTTGCACTAAGGATTACGAGGTTTTTGGCCATGTAGCTAACCCTAAAACTTTCTGTTTTAAAGCCCG
>NW_018239781.1:11495-12048 GCF_001263595.1 Phalaenopsis equestris | reverse complement strand
TAGGATTCGTTGTCCGTCATCGGGGAATCGAGATGGACCCAGATAAGATTAAAGCTATATTAGAAATGCCTCCCCCTAAAACCTTGAAGCAGCTACGTTCCTTCCAGGGGAAGTTGGCATATCTGAGACGCTTTATTTCTAATCTCTCAAGTAGGTGTCAGCCTTTCTCGGCAATAATTAAAAAGGACACCAAATTTATTTGGGAAGAAAAATGCCAGCGGGCATTTGAGGACATTAAATAATATTTAATGAAACCTCCTTTTTTGGCAGCCCCTATCCCAGGGAAACCGTTGATACTTTATACTGCGGCTTTGGATGACTCTCTTAGAGCCCTCTTAGCCCAAGTCAATGAAGAGGGGAAAAAATGCGCTCTACTACTTGAGTCGTCGTCTAATAACGACGGAGGTAAGGTATCCACCTATTAAGAAGCATTGTCTGACATTAATTTTCGCCACTCAAAAGCTTAGACATTACTTGCTTTCTCATAAGATCACCCTAATTTCGAACGTTAATCCATTGCAATATTTGATGACCCGACCAACACTCTCCAAAC
>NW_018239781.1:9856-11235 GCF_001263595.1 Phalaenopsis equestris | reverse complement strand
CTTCCGGCAAGAAGGTTAAAGCTGTTGCGGCTGCTAAGGGCAAGGAAATGATGATTGTTGAAGAATCGGCTGAAGGGTTAACTGTTCCGCCACCATGTTTGAAATTGGGTTGAGCTCAACGACTGCCCCACTGACATGAACTCAAAGGAGGAACCACAGTAAGAGAATTTGGAGCGCCATGAAAGCCAAGAATCCTGAGACGGAATTACTGGAAACCTATCCAATCCTGCGAGGAAGTAGATTTCATCATTTAATGGGTACCAATGGGTACGAGAGTATCCAGAAAATTGACGTTACTTTACCATCACTTCATGGACATGGTGAGGAGAGAAAGAAGTACACTCCTATCACCCGAGTCAGTTCAGTTTTCAAGAGGCTGGCTGCCAAGGAAGGTTGCTCAGTTATTGAACTACTCAAACGAGTGGGACATGCAGTATCCCCTCGCATAAAGAAAAAAAGTCTTAAGGGGCGTCAAATTTGCCAGATGATCTCAGAAATTAACTAAAGCTTTGCCCGCTCGCATTCCCGTCTAGTTCCATTTGGGGAGCAGAGTTGATACCGCCATAGTTACCACTGATTCTACCTTCACTAGGACCACAGGTTGTCAATCAACCAAGTCATGACTGGGTCCAAGAATTCTATCGATCACACATTACAAGGATGTTCCTAAAGTTTCAAAGGAAAAGATGATGAAATTACTCAGTACTGTAGTCGGTCTGCACCATGGGGAGCATACTTCTCTTCGACATACCGATGTTTCTGCTGAGACACTTCGTCTCAAGACATTACCATAAAAAAAGAACGTATGGATACCCAAGGTCGTTGTACCGATGCAGTCCAGTGAGCCCACAGGGAAAGATCATGAGATGAAACCAGGGTTCAAAGTATCTGACATTGTCGCAGCAATTGCCAGCGAGATGGAAGAACAAGAGGAGGAGGTCCAGCAGGGTCCTCCAATTCTTAAGGCAATTCAAGAATCAATAGTTGAAGGAAAATTTGAAAAGCTCAGGGTCGAGATTTTTGAATTGGTTCGGGAACATGGATTCTCCATTAATGATGATGAAGACTTTGACTATAATGATTACCTCAAAGAAGATTTCATGGATGTTCATGTCATTGAAACTAGAGTCGCTACATCTGCACGCGAGGCTCAACCTCTCGTCAAAGAGAACGCCGTAGATGAGCTGCTTAGGGCTATCCTCCTCAGGGACGAACAAGTTGTTCTACTGGAGAAAAAAATAGAAGAGATGACTGCAGCTATGACCGTCATGGCCACCATTCAGGGGCAATCACAAGCACCAAGATTGGCTTCTCCAGAGATTAACCAGCCAGAAATCATACACATCGTAGATGAAAGAAGGGAGGCTACTTCGACAGAC
>NW_018239781.1:7384-9523 GCF_001263595.1 Phalaenopsis equestris | reverse complement strand
ACTTGCCCAACGGATCAGTTAAAACATTTTCTGAGTTGGAACAGTTATTTATGAAAAGATTTGCTGGGGCGCAACATCATGTGTCTATTGGAGAACTCATGATGGAGAAGCAGAAGCCTAGTGAAACCTTGATAGACTATATTTTGAATTGGAGAAACCTTAGCATGAAATTTTAACCTCAGCTACAAGAACATCAAGCGATTGAGATTCTACTCAAAAGCATTCCTGGGCCACTAGCTTTCATGCTTAGGGGACTCACGATCAAATCCTTCGAGAAACTACTCAGTAAAGCTAGCAATCTGCAAGAAGAAATGAAGCACATGGAGCCACATGAAAAGGCTAAGGTAACCAGAATATTCGAAAAGAAATCAGGGGTAGTTGCAACTGTCGACAAAGGAAAGCAGCCGATAAAGATATATGCAGAAGATCATCGTCAGTCTTCGTCATAGTACCCTCAGAAACAGACCAGTCAATCCAACCAACGACAGTCTCAGGAGGGATCACCACGAACAGAGGGTAAAAGAATATCCTTGTTAGAGCGACAGAAAGTTGTTTAATCCTTCAAATATGAGGCTGTAACTAAAATATTCTAAAATATTCAAAAGTCAAAAGCTTGATGAAAAAACCAGAATTCAAACTGCCTGATCTGAAGAAACCCGAAGAGGTGGATAAGAAAGAATGAAACAAATTATTGCCCGGACCACCGATTGCTTGGGCACACTATAGACAAGTGTTTCGTCTTTAAAGACTAGCTCGAGAAGAACCTCAAGGAAGAGAACATAACAATCCCAAATGAATGTTTGAGAGAACCTGAAAAAGGTTCCATAAACATGGTTTCAACTGAACCAATCTCCCCAATTGATACATATGTCAGAACAGATGGATAGAGTACAACTTGGGATGAACTCAAGAGGGTCCTCAATCGGATACAAGATTCATTGAAGCAAGCTTCTACAGATACCAAAGAAGGATGGAATGAAGTATGGAGCAGATCATCCAAGAAGATACTAAGCAAGCTACAATCTACATCAAAACAAGCTTCCATTAAGAGTCCGCAACATACCGAACCCGAGATGAAGATTTCACCAAAAAATCCGTCATTGTTCAGGATTAAGAACAAGAAAAAGAAGAGCGTGATTGCCAAGAATGATAGCACAGGGGGTAGGATAGGGGCTGCCTCTACTAGATTGGTTGTCTTGGATTTGGGGAAGAAAGTTCTCGAACCCTTGACCTTGTATGATTATCTTTTTGTCCATACGGAGACTTATGAATGTAATGGTTGTGATTTCGGCTACGTTTTGACTATTTCTGGTAATAACGTGACTGATTATAACCAAGCTAGTTGCGATCTCGATCCCCAAAATGATCCTCAAATTGTACTTGACTCCGATGAACTTGTTGTCAAGTCTAAAGAAGACATCAACGATATTGCTTACGACAGCACTGATAACGATGAGCCAACTCTCGAGCGTCATGGTGCACCGCTCGCAATCAATTTAGATCTCACCGACGAAGAGGAAAAGACACCGGAAGATTGAACAATGATATCTCAAAAAGAAGAAATCACAGAAGTCAACTTAAGAAACGGAAAAGTGTTACCACCAAAAACACCTCCAGCAGACAAAGGAAAACAGATAATAACTCAAGAAGAGATATCCCCACCTCCGCCAGTGGAAGTACCACATAACTGAAGGATCATACAAAGGAGATTACAACGTGCTAGCTCATCTTAGGAAGTTGCCTGCCCGACTAAGCATCTGCGATGCTCTGATCCTGTCAAAGGAGATGAGAGAGTCTCTAGTTACAGCTTTGCTTGATCCAGAAATTTGCTTAGCTCAGTTGGCTAGCACATCCTCAGATGAAGTTTGCTAATTGAGATAACAGTCAGGGGTAACCTTTACAGACAAAAACTTGCTGCTCGGTACTGCCGACCACAACCATCCGCTCTACATCTCTGTCAACATTGACAGATTTGTCTTATCCAGAGTTTTAGTGGATCCTGGAGCATCTCTCAACTTGATGAGTCTACGGACGTTAGCATATTTGGACTTCGACGTTCAGGAGCTCATCCCCGATAAGATGATGTTAAGAGGATTCAACCAAAAGGGAGAAAGAGCCCTTGGATCAATCTCATTACTT
>NW_018239781.1:5661-7106 GCF_001263595.1 Phalaenopsis equestris | reverse complement strand
ACAAAAAGGAGGCCAGACTACTCCGCTTCAACAACCTTCTACCACTCCCTTACATCGATTTGGTGGAGGTTCTTCTAGTTCACGCACTTGATGTCGAGGCCGGGGAAGCAGAAAAGGGAAGATCAATACGAGGAAAACGAGGAAAGATCAATTTAATTGTTGAATGGACTAAGCCAACTATCAACATTGGTGATGAAGATAGTTCTGAAGATGAAGTAATGATGACATTATAGAAGAAAACTCAGTACGAGATATCTCTAGAAGATACATAGAGGAATGAATATGAAACAATGTATGATCGGATAAACCACTATATGGATACTATGACCCTCACTCCGATTCTCCCTCAAAAGGTCGAGAGTTTGGAGGTCAAGGAAGTCCGTAGTGTTGGTTCAAAGCCAAAGCCGATCAAATTTTATCGTGCTTCTACCTATATTGAGCTTGAAAAACACGTATATTTGGATTTTGATTCTAATGAATTAATGGAACTGGCTTTTGGTTACTTCTCGCCTTGTGTTCAAAAGTTAATTCAACAGGGACATTTACCAAAAAAATGCCAAAAGATAAATTTCAACTCTTTGAAAAATTGTGGAATACTAAAAGACGAGCTCCCAATTCAAAAGAAGGTCTCGAATTTGGTACAGTTGGACAAGTCGATGATTCTGAATTTTGCATGGTTGTTACTAGTGAGTCAGAAGAGGATTGTCTTGATATAGAGGATGAATCTACTGATCAACCAATAGAAGATGCTCCGCCAGAATTTGAGGAAGAAATTAAATCCACTATCGATAAGCTCGGGACTGAAGAGCGACCCCGACTTACATTTATAAGTTCTCTACTTGATGACAAAGAGTCTACATAACTGGTCAAACTACTAGCAGAGTTCAAAGATTGCTTCGCATGGAGCTACGACAAAATGACAGGGTTGTCCGCAGAGGTTGCAGGCTTGCAGTCCATAAACTTGGGGTGGACAAGAATGTAACCCCAGTAAAACAAGCTCCTAGGAGAATGCGCCTCGAAATAAAACAACAAGTCATCGCCGAGGTAAAGAGATTCATAGACGCCAACTTCGTTAAAGAAGAGAAGTACCCCACGTGGTTAGCCAATTTTGTACCTATTAAAAAGAAAAATGGACAGATCTGCGTTTGTGTCGACTTTAGAGATTTGAACAAGGCATGCCCAAAAGACAAGTTTCCACTACCTATACCAGAAATGATGGTGGATATCGCTTCAACACATGAAATTTTCTCCTTCATGGACGGATCGTCGGGGTATAACCAAATCAAGATGGCTCCCGAGGATGCAGCGCTTACAGCTTTCAGAACACCGATTGGAATCTTCTGCTACACAGTGATGCCGTTCGGCCTAAAGAACGCCAGAGTGACATATCAGCGTGCAACGACGAAGATTTTTTACGACCTCATACACAATCAAGTAGAATGCTA
>NW_018239781.1:3239-4802 GCF_001263595.1 Phalaenopsis equestris | reverse complement strand
TTATACCAGGCAAGGCAGGGATCGGTTTGATCTTTATCACGCCGGATAAGGGTATGTTGAAGTTTTCGTACCACCTGACGGAGCCATGTACCAACAATGAAGCAGAATATGAAGCCTTAATCACCGGATTAGAATAGGCAATTTCGATGGATATAACGAACATTGTCATTTATGGTGACTCTCAACTTGTCATCCAGTAAGCCGTCGGACAATACAAAATTCTAAAACCAGGATTAGCAGAATACCATCTGTACGTGATGAAGCTCCTGGAGCAAACTCTTGAGGTGACTTTCTACCGGATTCCTCGGGAAGATAATGCTCATGTCGACGCTTTAGCAAAACTCGCTAAGGACATGGCGTGTCCCCCGGAGGATTCCATTGAAGTCACGGTGCAAGGAAGACGAGTCTTGTCTCGAAGCGACTTCAAAACTCTACACAAACTTGGATAAGAAGAAACCATAAATGTAGTTGCAGGCATTAACGAAGATTAGCACAAGCCATTAATAGAATATTTGCATACTGGAAAGCTGCCAGAAGACAAGTCTGAGGCACACCACATCACAAGAAGGGCCATGTATTACGCCCTAGTGGGACATATTCTCTACATAAGATCATTTGACTGAATGTGGCTACAGTGTTTAAGAAAAGCTGAGGCGCAGAATATTGTCAAAGAAGTACATGCCGGACTATGTGGCGCTCACCAGTCAGCACCAAAAATGAAAATGAAGATTAAAAGACTCAAATATTATTGGCCAGCAATGATGTCCGATTGCATGGATACTGCCTGAAGATGTCACCAATGCAGGTACATGGGGTGGTCTTACACCAACCTCCGAATGTGCTACACCCAACTGTTGTCTTGTGGCCATTCGAGTGTTGGGGCACAGACATAATAGGTCCAATAGACCCTCCATCTTCTAGAGGACACAGATTCATACTTGTTGGTACAGACTACTTCTCCAAATGGGCAGAGGCAGTACCGTTACGTTAGGTTATGACACAGCACGTCCTTCAATTTTTCAAAAGCCAAATCGTCCACCATTTTGGAGTACCTCGAAGAATAATCTATGACAATGGGACAGCTTTTAAAAGCACAAAGATCAAGAATTTTGTCAAAAGACATGGGATAGATTAGAGATACTCTAAAATTTACTATCCCATGGCAAATGGTCTGGTTGAAGCCTTCAACAAAACACTGGTACAGATTTTGAAGAAACTACTGGATGAAAATAAAAGGGATTGGCATAACAAGCTGTTAGAAGCCTTGTGGGCCTACCGGACGACTATCAGGACTCTCACTCAGTGTACACCATACATGCTTGTGTACGAGACTGAGGCCGTGCTACAGCTAGAGATCCAGACACCATCTCTCAGAATTGCCGTTGCCAACCAACTCACAACGGAAGAAAGTACAAAACTCAGGCTTGAAGAACTGGAGAGTCTCGAGGGAAAATGATTGGAAGCACAGCAACATTTGGAGCTCTACCAGGCAAAGATGGTACATGCCCATGACAAATTGGTCCGCCCAAGGACATTCAAAATTGGTGACCTCATACTCGTGCT
>NW_018239781.1:0-2046 GCF_001263595.1 Phalaenopsis equestris | reverse complement strand
TTTCAGTACCTTAGAAGAATACACTGCAAGCACCAACAAGTCTCAGACTCCAGATTTTGTGGAAAATGAACCGTATGTCCCACTGGGGGCGAACCAGTGCACATCATGGAGCCCAGGATCATACATCCCACTTGAGGTGGAATCTCATATCCCGGATAGGCTAGCACCGGTTTGGATTCCCACCGAGGCCCAGAGGAAGGAACGTCCTAGACAGCTGCCAGCTCCCGATATGGTGGAATATTACAAAATAAGCAAGGTAAACAAAAGAGAATTTGAATTCTACGAAGAGGTTCAAGGAAAGTTTATTAACATATTTGATGGCTTGGAGTTATATAACAGGGTTTTCTCTAGAACTGATGAAAGAAGCATTCTGGACTACATCTTTGATTTGAGAGATAGAGGTCGAGCAGGCCTTCTCATGGAAAGAACATATTCTGAGCCGAAGAAGTGGATGCGGGAAAAGGGAAGAATCACCATCCCGTGTTGCTGTTGCTACAATTTTACAAACGACAGACAAGGGAATCCACCTGGGATCCTTAGATACGACCAAGTGGATCTGTTACCCCCGATGATAAAGTGGATGATAAAGAGAATGGTCAAGTGGAATATCCTCCCCACCACTTGCATTCCTACCAGTTGCATCATCAACATTTATGAAGAAGGTGATTGCATTCCCCCTCACATTGACCATCATGACTTTGTGAGGCCTTTCTGCACGGTCTCATTCATGAGTAAGAGCAATATTTTATTTGGAAAAGAAATTGATGTAATCGGTCATAGTGAATTCAGAGGAGCTATGGAAATTCCTCTCCCAATTGGTTCAGTGCTTGTTCTCAAGGGCAACGGTGCAGACGTGGCCAAACACTGCATACCAGGAGTACGACACTGTAGGGTGTCCGTAGGATGGATGACAGCAAGATACCATATGGATTCCAGCAAGACCCGGAGTTGGAGGAATTGTTTCCTTACGAGCTATGAGAAGGTTGTACCTCTGAATACATGCAAAGGGAACTCTTATCCTGGAGCATGACTCAGAAGGTCTGCTTGATCAAAAAGCTCGATATACCAAGCGCAACAGACTTACTTGATTTCTTTTAACAAGCATGACATATATCTTATGTAATCAGTCTATGATGTACTCATATCTTGAAAAGACTCTCAATGCATTTCAGCATGTATTACATGATGTACTCTCTTGGAGGCATTAGCCTATGTTTGATCCGTAGCATCTTTATTGAAGAAGATTAATGGAAATTTCTCTTAAGTTGTGCCTTTTTGTCAATTGTCTTTTTGTGTGATGGGTGAAAGCCGTGAACCTTGCGATGGGTCAGAGTTCTAATGAATAAAGAATGAAACGACAAATTTTCAACAATAAATAAAACACAAATAAAAGATAATTGTAATAAATAAATAACAAAATTTCTTTTGAAAATCAACAAATTGAAATTAAAACTTTAAAAAACAAATTTTGAAAAATTAAATTATCATAAACACAACAGGAAAATAAAACAAACCTGTTGAGTGGATACTTCTGTTTTTGGGGAATTTCCTACTCTTTGTGCGCGCGGCACAACCATCGTTGTCTACACTAACTCTCTACACATCCCCGCGGAATTTCACATTCTGCACAAAATCACACAAAGTTTCAAAATTTTTTTCCTCATCATTGTCAATTTTCATAAATTCTACTAGTTTCCCACGAATTCAAAACCCAATATTTTAGAGGCTGAGGATTTACATCCGATTCCGCGTTGCTTTAAGAGCTCATCCTATTGCAATCTTTCAAATCTCAAATTCTAGAGGTTTTCTAGAGGTTTAGGATTCACATCTGATTCCGTGTTGCTTTAGGAGCCCATCCTATTACAATCTTTCAAATCAAATCCTAGAGGTTGAGGATTTACATCCTATTCCGGGTTGCTTTAGGAGCGCATCCTATTGCAATCTTTCAAATCAAATTTTAGAGGTTGAGGATTTACATCTGATTCCGCGTTGCTTTAGGAGATCATCTTACTGTAATCTTTCAAATCAAATTCTAGAGGTTGAGGA
>NW_018239780.1:2783-3659 GCF_001263595.1 Phalaenopsis equestris | reverse complement strand
TATTTTCTAGATGGATATATCAGTTATCACCAAATTAAAATATTTCCTAAGGACCAAGAGAAAAAAAATATTTACCAGTCCCTTTTGCTTTTAGAAGGATGCCCTTTGGTTTATGTAATGCCCCTGCTACATTTCAAAGAAGTATGATGGCAATTTTTTTTGATTTAATTGAAAAAGGGATTGAAGTATTCATGGATGATTTTTTAGTGTTTGGAACTTCATTGACTCATGTTTAGAACATTTATCTAAAGTTCTTAAGCACCGTGAAGAAATAAATTTAGTCCTTAATTGGGAAAAATGCCAATTTATGGTAGTAGGAGGAATTGTAGTAGGTCATCAAATATCAGAAAATGGTATGAAAGTAGATCCTGTTAAAATTCAAGTGATTGCTAATTTACCTTATCCAAAAAATATAAGAGAAATTAGGAGTTTTTTAGGACATGCTAGATTCTACAGGCGATATATTAAGGACTTCTCTAATATTGCTAAGCCTTTGTGCCATTTACTGGAGAATGATGCAATTTTTAAATTTCATGAGGAATGCTTAAAAGCTTTTAAATTATTAAAAGAAAAATTAATCACTGCACCAATTATAGTTTCACCAATTTGGGAAAAACCTTTTGAACTTATGTGTGATGCAAGTGATTATTCTATTGAAGCTATTTTAGGACAAAGATAAGATAAAATTTTTAAAGTTATTTACTATGTTAGTAAAACTCTTAATGAAATTCAAATTAATTATAGAATAACTAAAAAAGAGTTATTAGCAATAGTATATTCCTTTGATAAATTTAGATCATATTTGATTAGAACTCATTGTACAGTGCATACAGATCATTCTGCTATTAAGTACTTAATGAAAAAGAAGGATACTAA
>NW_018239780.1:0-701 GCF_001263595.1 Phalaenopsis equestris | reverse complement strand
ACCAGTTGAACTTGAGCATAAAGCATATTGCTCTATTAAAGAGTTCAATTATAATTTAAAAGATACTGGTGAGAAAAGATTGTTACAATTAAATGAGCTTGAAGAGATAAGGAATGAATCTTATGAGAGTGCTAAGATTTATAAAGAAAAGATGAAAATGTGGCATGATCGAAAGATTCTTACTAAAAATTTTCATCCAGGGCAACAAGTTTTGCTATATAATGCAGGGTTAAGATTATTTCCAGAAAAACTTAAGTCCAGGTGGATGGGCCCATTTGTTGTGACAAAAGTTTATCCTTATGGAGCTGTGGATATTAAAGATCCTAATTATGAGAAAATTTTTAAAGTGAATGGACATAGATTGAAACCTTATTAGATAGAGGATAAACATAAATATAATGATGAAATGATGTTGGGCCAACTATAATGAGCACTGGTTACGTCGGGTTGACGACGTAAAACCAAGCGCTTTGTGGGAGACAAACCATAGTTATCAGTTTGTTTTTTCTTTGATTGTTGTTTTCAGTCTTTTGAGTTTATTATGTACTAGTAATGATTTTTAGACTTTATTTAGTGACCTTGACATGTTAGAATGAGAATTTGGACTTTAAGTTGACTGGTGCGAAAATGTGCACTAGCGCTTAAGCGCCAGATCCGGCGCTTGATCGCGGCAATTTAATCACATGTGCAAATTTTGATTT
>NW_018239779.1:0-825 GCF_001263595.1 Phalaenopsis equestris | reverse complement strand
ATTTGGCCATTGGCGCCGACGGCGCCCAAGAAAGCGGATCTCAGCGTCGACAACACCCATCGGGAGTGTCGGCGGCATCAAGAGCGGTCTGATGATTTCTGCGACTTTTGGCGGACTTTGGCGAGATTTTAATCAATAATAACCGCTGGGAGGTGTTTTTAAAGTCCTAAAAACTTCCTAAGACGCCTAAAAACTTTCTATTTTCGAATTTTATGGCTTCCAATTCCAGAAATACTTCAAGGTATGGAGTTTTCAATAGAAGAAAGTTTATTAGTTTCAACGTGCAGAGATTATACGATAAAGTTATTGCGAAGAAGAGATTGGTCAAGGAAAGATGATTTGTTAATCATGGGTTTATCAATCCAAGCGCTCCAGTTGACAAGACCATTCTGCAAAGGCGATGGGAAGTTTTGTGTTACACTATCACTGTGATTGTTTTACCTGTAGTGAAGGAATTCTATGCAAATTTACATGAAATTACCCAAGTAGTTGTCTTCGTACGAGGTAAGGCTGTACCATTTACTCCTGTGAGGATTAATGAATTTTATATGATAGAAAATGTTCCAATCTATCATTATGCAAATTTAATTCCTATGCGAGATTTAATGCAAACTATTTATAATTTTCTGACGGATGAAAGTGATATGTGGGAAGTACGAGATGAATGATATATTAGTTTTCCTGCTTCATCACTTAATCCAATTTTGAAGCAATGACATTTCTTTATTTGTCCAAAATTACTCCCCACTGTGAAGATCAATAGTGTCACCAAGGAGAGTGCTATTTTAAACTGCTGTATTCAAATGGAAAAACCTATTGATATAG
>NW_018239778.1:0-1032 GCF_001263595.1 Phalaenopsis equestris | reverse complement strand
TAAGCCATGGACCAAAAGTCCCCCAAATTAAGGAACTTTATTTCCAAAAATTTACATGCTTAAGACACCCTTACCAAAACTAAAACTCATTACATTAAGTTGCTTTGACTGATTCCCCTGGATGCCCGGAGCACGTAGCCACCTCCCCGTGCCATGGTTGGCCGGTCTAGTCACAGGAGAAGCTCAAAACCAAGAGCCACCCCGTGGAACTTCCCCCAAATCAAAGGCCAGCTTAGCCAAATCAATGGTGGGAGCTCCTCTGCCCTCTACCTAACCACCACAATGCACCCAAATATTTGTCCTGAGAGCCACCCATAGCCATTTTTATAAAAACTTAGCTCCACGGCCATGGGATGTGTGCTAAAACTTCCTCTGAGAGACTTCCCTAAATCGATCCCAAAGCCTCTTTGAGACCTCCTCTGCACAATCCAACCACCACATTGCCCTAAATCGCCTTGCCGGAGCCCAATTTTGAGCTCGAATCTCTGCCTAAAATTGGGACAAAGCTCTCCACACTTCTACACTCCACAAAAACCAAATTAAACTCACCCACACCTTCACCATAGTGAGAGAAGGAAAAACCACATCAAATCCCCCTTCCGCAGAGACTCTAGCATAGCTCTACACAAACACCTGAAATCAGGCTTTTGGAAGGTTTATGATAACTAGAGAGCCATTGTGAAAATTTTTCATGAGCCAAGCCATTCAAAATAAACCTAATTTTTACAAACCCTTAATCATTAAATAATTAATTTTAAAAAATACAAACAACAAAATGACTTGACTTTTGATGTCTACTATTTTTTAGGATCTAGAGAACTCACCACTAAAATTTCAAAACATTTTAATTCCATTTGATAACTTAAATTCACTTTTCAAGTTAATTAACATTTTTGGCAATAAAATGATTTTTAATAATTAAAATGCAACTTAAAAAACTATAAATACTTATTTTTTAAGTTTTTCGTGATTAGGAGTATTTTATAAAAATGAAATAGTATTTAAAATAAAACCTTCATTTTTAGCCTATTT
>NW_018239777.1:0-378 GCF_001263595.1 Phalaenopsis equestris | reverse complement strand
TTAACGAACGAGCTGAACACGAGATGCTTAACGAGTTGAACACTAGCTGTTCACAAACAACGAGCCAAATTGCCAGCCCTAATCTCAAACTTCTTCCCAAGCAGCCCTTTGAAGTTTTCTAATAGAAATTAACTCCACAAAACTTGCACAAGACTCTACAATCACCAAACTCACACTATAGTGGCCACCCACCCTTATAGTGGCCTAAATTACTAAAAAAATAAAGATTTTCTCTTTTCTCCTCCCTTGAACGTGTAAGGTAACTTTTCAACATTCATTCATTTACATTGAATCTTGGACAAACCCCGGCGACTTGGCGTCAAATTTTCACACCTCGACACTGATACACCTAAATATAAAGTATTTTTAGACACAATT
>NW_018239776.1:3866-5322 GCF_001263595.1 Phalaenopsis equestris | reverse complement strand
CTTATAAACAATAGTTTAAATGATCGAGCACAACACAACAAGAAATATACTTACTCCAAAAGATAGATACACTACTTACTGGTGAGGCTAAATTAAATAGACTAAAGAATTAATGACATCCATCTGGCCTGCGAACCTTTTATATATGCTGACAAGTTCTCCTATCTAATACAAACAATTAGATAAGGTTTATATTACCTGGGTTCTTAAAGCTTCCTATAGAGGCAAGACCCTATAGTCAATTACATCTTAAATGATCGACGTCACTTAAGAAAACTCTCGATTTAGATTAAAAAATATTGTCTCCAAGAATTTCAAAGGATATGCCTTTTCAAAGGCCGGACAAAGAGGTGCAAAATGGGACATACTCAAATTAGGAACATTTTATTTTGGAATCCAAAGGAAGAAGAACTAAGAAATGTCACGGATCCTCACAAGAACTGAAATGACTTCCGAAGCTATCCTAAGATTTGGCTTAAGTTTCAAGGGAAAGTTTTTGAATGTCTCATCCTGTTAATTTTATTAGTTAGGACTTAAATTTGTGTGAGACGATCACATAAAAAACCTAGAAGATGTGAGGGTTTAGGTCGTGACGAACGATAACCTCAAAATCCTAAAATGAATTAGAGCTTAAATTACACAACATGATTGCAAAAATGCCTATAGAAGAGTTGAGGATTTATGTCGCACTAGGAGAAAAACCTCAAAATCTTATGGATTATTGTTTAATTCTAAGGAAAGATATGCTGTTGCAGATCCTCGTTTTGTTGAGGAAGGCTGCCCACAAAGTTAGTTCTGGGCTCCTCAGCGAAGTAGCAGTCCTAAAGTCTAAGGTTTGAAGTTTTAAATGATAGGTCCAAGTTCAATCTAGGGGGGTTAAAGTTAATTAGAGTGACACCAGTTAGGATCTCATGGTTCCCTCATTCCGCTATCACTATTTTCTTTTGAATTTACTTAGCTTAAACGAGTTGTTAGGCTCATTTAAACTAAGCAAATTTTGTTAGCAACCGTGGATTACCTCCTTCCAGGGACTCTCGTAAATTAAAAAGGATGTATTATGAAATGTTGTTTTTCAAAGGATTTATGTTTAACTTTGAAAGAGTTTAATTTAATTTTGAAAATTGTTGATTAATTTTGAAAGAGTTGTTTTGTTTTCCAGGTAAAGTGACATCCAAAACCAAGCATGTATAATGTCCAAAGCAAGATTAAATTGTAGTAAACGATAGAAATTAAATAACACTATAAAAGCATACCTGTCATCTTCTCGCTGCTCCCGCTGAAAGGTTAGCTTTTGCAAAATGTATATAATTTTGCAAGAAAAATAAATAATTTGCAAGAGTAGATGAAGGTGTAGTTGCAAAACCCTAAGTCATGGCTTGGTGATTCCCTAAGGGTTTTAATGGATGATTTGCTAAACAAAGATTAATAAGTTCAATTATCCTTCAAAATATCCAAA
>NW_018239776.1:0-3533 GCF_001263595.1 Phalaenopsis equestris | reverse complement strand
AAAAGGTGGCAAATTAGTTTCTACCTTTCAACCCATTATTTTTCAAACATCCAAAGAAATTTATTAAGATCAAAATTACCCACATTTCCTTTAGAATAATCCTGAATTTTGATTAAGGCACCCAAATCTAAAATTACTAATTTGCCCATGGGGCTCTCCACTTCATAACTTATCAAGGATAATCCAAATGATTTTGAAAATCTTAGAGTACCCCACTCATGGGTCAACTAGGATATCAGAGGAGAAAATGTGATTTTTTCAAATTTTAATTTAATTTAAATAACTTTTTAACATAAAAAATATGATTTTTAAATTTTGATTTATTTAAATAATAAAAATAATGTTTTTATTCATGGGAAAACTATTGGAGGCTCACATAGGTCAAAGGACCACTTGTACAAAATATTATAATTTTCAAATTATATTTTAATTATTATAATTATTTATTGATTTTTATGGTTTAACTAAATAGAAAATATATGTTTTAATTACAAAAATCCATTTTTATATTTTTATTAAATTTCCTTAAGTCTAAAGAACTCAAAGAAATAAACTTTTTCATATTTATGATTTTAATTTTTTTATTATAATTATTTTAATGGAAAATTAGAGAAAATACATTTTTTAACCTTAAAAAAAAATTATATTTAACTTAGGAAAATTAGAAAAAAATATTCTAGTGGATCCCAAGTGATCAGTAAGTAATTAGGAAGATTTTTGAACCATTTTTGTACTTTTGAAATTTTTAATTATTTTTAATTATTTTTTTAATTCAAAATATAGCTAAAATTGAACTATTTATTTAAAAATAATTTTAATTTTTCTTAAGTGCCCCTGATCACAAGGAACTCAAAAAATCATTTTTCATAATTTCCTAATTATATTTTATATATTATAATTATTTTAATGCAAAAATGCCATTTTTCTTGAAAAATCAATTTTAGTGGGAAAAATTAATCAAATAAATTTCAATTTTTTACAATGAGTCAAGACAAGTATTATTTACATTGTAGAATTAATTTTGATACATTTTGAAATATAATAAATTTATTTTAATTTTTATGAATTTTTAGTGTTCAATTAACTATAGTAATCTACGCAAATATTAAAATTTAATTTATAATTTTCCAAACATCCTCTGACCATAAGCAACCTCCCAAAATAAGTCCCAGAATTTTTTGATTTATATTTTAATTTATGTAATTAATTTAAACAAAATAGCCATTTAAACTTAAAATTTAGGGTTGCATTTGTAGAGATGTTTTCTGACTTTAGAAAGATCACAGCACATCCCCTCTATCATGAGGAACAAACCCTTAAATCCTAAGCCATGATGATTATAGTACACTTAATTAAAATTAAAAAAATTATAGAGGCTATTTAATTAATTAAAAATCAAAGACACGCCAGATAATTTTTATTCTTACTCCACATTGTAACAAGGTATTTTTATTTTATTCTTGTAAATTTTCTACACCAAGTTATGAATTTTTGAAGTTCTGGAATTAATTTAAATAAAAAAATCCTTAATTTCCTACTTATCCACGTCACCCAATGCGTCAACATACGATGCGTCGAAACGCCAAGCGGTGCTCTCTGATTTGGCACAGCCATCTGTCTCAGCTGTCATGTGTCTGTTGTTATAGTTCCATCCCCTCGCCTGATGCCTTCACAGTCATTGTATTAATACACGCGTGAATAGAGGACATCCATTCATCTTTCTCGATTAACTTAATCTGAGAACCGTCCAACTTCTGACCTAAGATCTCACTTGATACTCAACCAAATTAAGTGCAGTTTGTTCCTACACCTTCATCTACTTGAGACGAATACATCTATATGATTGCAATGCTATGAAATGCAAGTTTCTTTTACAATTAGTGAAACTGAGCTCAAAATTAGGGTTAGTGAGCTATACCTTTCCTAGGAGGTGAGGCCTCAATTGGGTGCTTGTGGAAGCTTCAGTAGAGTCCAACAAACCTCATAGAATTGTCACTTTGCTCTAGTAAATGGTTCAAGTAGGATTTTGACCAAAGGGTGGTGCAGTCTTGATCTAAGTGTGGGTTAAAGGGCTCAACAAAGTGGGATTTTGATGGAGAACTTCCTCTTTTGGTCTGAGGAAGCTTTTGGAAGGTTTAATTCAGAGCTTTATGGAGTTTTGTGGAATGACAAAAAGTGCCCTGGTTTTGAGCTCAGAAATTGAGCTCAAGCAGTGGAGAGAATCATTTGGGGATGGTTGGAGTGGGGTTAGGAGGTTTTGGAGGAGCTCTAGAAACAATTTGATAGAGTTTCCCCAAGGAATTAGATGGTCTCTCTTTTTGGTCGTGAAAAGGTTCTATTTATAGAGGGAGCCATGACTGCCATCAGGGTAAGCCAGGGGGGCAAATAGGATGCTTATGTGGAGGGATAAATGGTGCAAGTGACCAATGGGGTTGAGCCATCTTAGAGAGTCCCAATTTTTTAGTTTAAGCTTTGGGGTGGCTCTCAATTTTGAAGTTTTCCAGTCAGTAGGCCAGCCAACCAGAGTTGAGCTGGAGGCTAGCTGGGTCAGGGGAGCCAGTAAGTTTAATTATGATGGGCTTAGTAAGGTTGGTCTGGGAAGAGTTCTTATGGTTTTGCTAAATTTAGTAAGAAATCCACTAAATTTAAGGGACCCTTGGTCCATGGCTCAATTCTTGGGTCTTGGGTGATTTTATTAGCATCCCAGGTGGCTCATTATGGCAGGAAAGGATTAAGGTTGGCTAATGCAAAGAATTTAAGTCAACTTGGGGTAGGTTCAAAATTAAGGCTTTGGTTTGAATTTGAGTCTAAGTTTGGTTTGGGTTGAGAATGGGGCCAAGTGTTTGATCAAATTGATGGAATAATTGTCATGAGGAATTTAGGAAGGTCAATTTGATGGAATTTGAGCTTTTGGTCAAAATTGGGCATTTGGGTTAGATTTGGGTTTGAATTGGCTTAGAGGTTGGATATGGTTCAATTTATGGTTTAAACTGATTTTGGGAAGTGTTATGAAGAATTTGGAATTCAAATTTGGGGAAATTGATTTGACCATGAGATACAATTTGGGGACTTTGATGGTACGACTAAAATTGGGGATTTTAGATTGGGCTTGAAATTGGTTTTGAAATTGGGTTCAATTGGACTTGGATTTATTTTTAATTGGAATTAGGGATGATGAATTTGATTTTGGAATTAAAATTGGGGGAGATTGAAGTCTATTTGGTGGAAATTGGGGATGAATTGGGGAATTTGGGCCTTTAAGGGCAATTTGGGGATTTTGGTAAAAATAGGTCAATTTAGTCAAATTGGGCAATTTAGTCAAATTGGACCCAATTGAGTGGTTCAAATTTATTTTGGTGACATTTGTAGGGATTTTGAAGATTGTAGGAATTTTAGGAATTTTTGGAATTTTTGAGGCATGAAGGGCATTATGGTAATTTGGTAAAGTTGGGATTAATTGAGAACGTTAATCATAAAGTCATCCTATTTAAGCCATAGGACCAAGGGAACTCCCATTATGGATCTTCCATATG
>NW_018239775.1:0-777 GCF_001263595.1 Phalaenopsis equestris | reverse complement strand
CTCTCACACTAGAGTTCCCTTGATTCCCTCCACCTATGGGCTAACAATCTCGTATCAGAACCTAAAACAATAAACCAAGTTGGGGGCTTTAACCTGTCACTTTAAAGTCCTCTAACTCTACACCTTTTAATGAATATTTCCCTATTTATTTGCACTCAATCATATGAACTACATTCTCATTCTTAAAACCTCATGTGATTCTTTCCAGTAGTTGACTGAGACAATACCAGCCTGGTTCTTACATGTTCTCACAACAAATCTTAACATCTAGATTGGTCAAATCAAGAAGTAAATGAAGAGAATGGATTTAAATCATCACAACTTCTTCCAACATTGAAGATCAATACTCTTTACAATTTCCATCCACAACTTAATTACTTATCATTTTAAGAAGAAAGATAAAGAAAAGTACTCAGGATCCATGGAGAAAACAAAACCACACTTTAGTTTAAAAGAAGAAATCATTGTCAAACCAACAATAAATCTCACCTAAAACCAAAAGAAGTCTAAAAAAAAAGATAAAAACTTATCTCAAGTTCTCCACCAAACTCTTGAATTTCCTTCGAATCTCTTCTCGTCACAATCACTCAAAATAAACTAACAAAAAAGATAAAATAAAAGTAAAAGTGGTGCTTGAAAATCTCTTCGAACTAACTCCCCAAATTGATGAACTTTCAAAATTTCCCAAGTGTTTCAGGACTCTTTGCAATGTGCTCCCTTCTTTCTTTTATAGTATTCCGAAAGGTGCCTTGAAAACTCTTCAAAATATGTTTAGAT
>NW_018239774.1:0-873 GCF_001263595.1 Phalaenopsis equestris | reverse complement strand
ACAACAGTTGAAAGCAGTGATTGTCGACGAGTAGCGTCAAGTGACAGCAGGTGGTGACGACAAGATTGCTGGTGGTTAATGGGTTGTATGACTGATAGGTATGGAGATTGACTATGGTCGACGACTACAGTTGATTTTTACTTACTGGTTTTTCTTCAGAGCAGGCTCTCAAATTTTACTTCTCCTCTTCCCCTCCCCATGAAGCTTATTTATATCCTTTCAAGGACAAATTTTTTTTGTTTTTTTGCACATAATTTCTCTAACCACCTCATCAGACGCCATGTGTTGATCCTTCTCAATCATAGATTATTTTTTAAGGATTTGAGTGATTTAATGACCTCAGAATTGTGTGATCTTTGGCTCGTTGGATTCTTCTCATCGAGAGAATTGATTTGAATATAAATATGTTAAATTCAGAGTTCATTTGACCATTCAATTGACGATCTAAAGCCTCCAATTATGCTTTAACGACTTGATTTGGGCTTGATTGAACCCATATTGAACCAATTTTGACATCATTGAGTTCATCCTGCCGAAATGGTTAGTTTGACCATAAAATTAATGAAATTGAGGCCCGGATGTTCTTAAATTTGAATTTGAAAGATTCCTTATAAAAAATGCATTGAGATAAATGCTTGATAAACATTTGTTGATGACAGATCACATCTAAAGTATATATTTTACAGGTGAGCTTGCTAGATTGATGTGTAAAAGTTTAATCTTAAAAAGTAAAAAAAAAAAAAACATCATTTGAGTCAAAAATATCTTATTGTTCTCGAAATATCTATCCAATAAAAAATAAAACAAAAGGAAGATGCAAAATAAATTCAAATTTAATACATGATATTCAAGTTCAAATTCTAACCTCATATC
>NW_018239773.1:0-439 GCF_001263595.1 Phalaenopsis equestris | reverse complement strand
TTTAGGAAGTCACTGAGGTTCTCCTTATGTTCTATAACATCCCCTAGTTTTTTTTCCTTTCGATTCCAAAATAAAATTTTCCAAATTTGAGTCATTCCCCTTTCACACCTCTTTGTCTGATCTCGTTGAAAATTCTTATTCGTTGGAACTCCTTGAAGATAATATCCACTGAATTTTATCGAGAGTTTTCTTAGGTGACATATGTTATCTAGAATGTAATTAATTATAAGGGTTTGCCGTTATAGGAAGCTTTTCCGAACCCAGCTTAATATGAACCATATTTAGTTTTTCATATTAAATAGAGGAACTTGTCGGCTTATAATAAAAATGGTTTCACAGACTTAAATGGATATCATATAATATTTAGTTTAATTAATCGAGTCTTACTAGTAAGTAGTGTGTTTGTCCTTCAGGATGGATACATTACTTGTGGTATTTG
>NW_018239772.1:1968-5523 GCF_001263595.1 Phalaenopsis equestris | reverse complement strand
TTATTTTTCTGAGCTATTTCAATCATCTACACAAACAATGTATGTTAATTCTTCTTATTTTGTTGATGAGTATGATTATATTAAAGATTTATCTTTGTCTTATCCTCCAGATGAACATGAAATTCTGAATGCTTTTAAATCTATTTGCCCAAATAAAGCCCTAGGCCCTGTTGGATTATCATCTGCTTTCTATATTTAATCTTGGGATATTGTTAGAAGAGAGGTTGTTGCTGCTATACAGAGTTTCTTTTTGGGATATGACCCTGGTAAATATTTCTCCTCTGCACTTATTGTTCTTGTCTCTAAAGGTAATGACAAGATTACTTGGGAGAATTTTAGAACTTTATCACTTACCACTGTGGTCTCCAAAGTCATTAGCAAAATCATTGTTAATAGATTACAACCACAACTCTCTCACAGTATTGCTAAACAACAATCTGCTTTCATTAAAGGTAGGGATATCACTAATAATATACTTTTAGCCCAGGAAATGATTGACGAGCTGGATAAAAAATGCAGAGGGGGCAATATGGTCCTTAAGCTGGACATAAAAAAAGCTTTTGATACGATTAATTTGGATTTCATTATGAATATTTTACAAGCTAAAGGTTTTAAACCTGATTTTTGCTTTCTTATTCAGAGGTGGCTTGCTAATAACAATTACAAGGTGTTGGTCAATGGTAAAGCTCATGGCTTCTTTTTTGCTAGGAGGGGTATTAAGAAAGGAGACCCCTTATCCCCCTATTATTTTCATTATTGCTTTTAATTACCTATCCATGCTTATTTATAAACTTCATTTTGAACATCCTTACTTGCAATTTTCTCATAAATCCAAAGTTGTGGTAAGCCACATTGCCTATGCAGATGATGCTATTTTGTTTCTCAATGCCAGTAAACATGCAATTAAAGCCACTATGTCATTATTGAATGTTTTTCAGAACATTTCGAGGATGAGCTTTAACTTAACTAAATGTTCCCTCTATTTTGGCAAAGGTGTTTGACCAAAGGAAAATATGTTGAGATTTTCATACCTTTTTAATACTATTTTTAATGATATTGCACTTTAAAGAAAGGTAGTTTTTATGTTTTGTTGCAGGAATGATGAATTAGGGTCAATAAAACAAAAAGATGCAAAAAGGAGCGAATTTGGAGCAAAAATGACCAAAATGTGGAGAATTACACTAGGGCGCCGACGGCGCCTTCGAGGCCGCCGACGTTATACACTATGCATGTGCTTAAGGCTAAAAAAAAGCACAATGAATCATCTTGAAACTCTTTTTAACAATTTTTTGTGGCAGGGAAGTAGAATTTCTAAAATCTGGGCTAATTGGCAGTATATTTGTAAGCCTCATAGTGCTGAAGGTCTTGGTTTTAAATCTCTGAAGCATATTGTTGATATGAATATGTGTAAACTTTGGTTCAAATTCAGATTGGGTGGTCGAGATTTATGCACCACAAATACTGTAAAAACTCTCATCCTGCTACTGTTAAGTGGAAAGTGGGGGATTCAAAAAATTGGAAGGCTATTATAGATGCTAGGGATGTTGCTTCAGATCTTATGTTTTGGGATATTGGGGATAGTAATATTTCTTTCTGGAATGATGATTGGGGCCTTTCTCAATTTATTGTTTTACCTCCTCCTAGTTATGATGCTAATTTGCTTATTTCTGAACTTTGGATTGGTAAACAATGGAATATCATAAAGCTTCAGGAATTAATTGGGGATGTTGCCCCTGCTATTGCCACTATTCCTATAAAAGCACATGATAAAAGTAAGCCTTTTTGGAAGCACAGTGACCGTACTTCTGTTACAAAGATGATTTACTCAAATATGCACAACTTCACACTTTGGAAATGGCACTCTTACATTAGACATAAGATGTTATCTCCATCTATTACCTTTTTTCTATGGAGATTTTTTCACAAGTTACTTCCACTTGATGATATACTTAAGATGAAAGGTTTAAAACTTGCTTCTTTCTGTTATAACTGCAAAGAGGGGCTGAAAGTTTGAACCATTTGTTCTTTGAATGCACTTTTGCTAAAGATGTTTGAAATACAATTGGGATTTACTTTGGGATCAACTGGACACCAAATTTAACCTTAAAAGATGCTATTAATACTTGGAAGAACTTTGATTCTACTTTCTATAAGCACAATTATTTCCCTGACATTGTTCTGTGGTTCATTTGGATGACACGAAATAGTCATAAATATGATGGTACTTGCCTTATCCCTCTACTACTTCTGCTTTTGCTGTGGCTTATTTTAAAAGGCTTGGCATAATTTCATTGTGCATGAAGCTTCTCCTAATGTTGGTAGGGGTAGGACACCCATCTTATTTAGATGGGCACTGCTCTCACACGACAGGATTAAGATTAATGTTGATGGAAGTTTTGCCAAAGAGTATAAGGGTGTGGGTGGAATATTTAGAGATGAAAATGGCCATTGATGTTTCTTCTTTGCACATCATGTATGGCAAATTCTCCTATTGAGGCTGAAATTATTGCTGTTATTGCTGCGTTACAAACTGTTGTCTCTCTAAATCTAAAATCTCTTATTTTGGAAATTAATTCTGAGATTCTCTATAGTATGCTTAGGAAAGATTATTATCCCCTTGGCATGTCATAATTTGGTTTAAGTGCATTAGGCAAATTATTGAGGGATAGGATTTAGACATATTATTTTCCTTTACATATAGAGAAGGCAACAAATTTGTGGATTGACTTGCTAAATGGAGGGTGCAGGGTTATATTGTTGCCATCACTCCACCTCCCATGCTAGCTAAGTTGATAAAAAGTGATGTGGCAGAACCTTATATTCGAGCTTAATTTGGTGTTTACCTGTTTTGTTTTGTTTTTATTGGCTTGTATAATAGTTTTTTGCTGGAAGGCTTGTGGCATCGGTTGTGGGGTTTGCTTTTCCCGCAGTTTTACCTTTCATGTGGTCGGGATGGAAATATGTTGGAAGGCTTGGTCTTTCATGCATGGAAAGCTCCTATTCATGGGATTTTGCTGCCTGCACGAAGATTTTAGGGGTATCTATTTCTTGAAGCTATTAATTTTGGACTACTTGAGGTTTTTATGTTACTTTGTTTTCACTTTAAAGAAGAATGGTCTTGAAGCTCACATCTTATTGGATACAGGACTTGAGTTCTCACATTCTATTGGGTTCACTAATTCATTAGTTACTGTTTGGACTCCTTTTATGGCTACGGGTGCTCTAGAGTTAATTGAATTACTTTACCTGTTTTACTTTTGGTTCTTATTGGCAGGTAGCTTATGTCAGATTTTCCCATGGACTGTGAGTCACTACTTGGTTGCCCACTGTTTCTATTGTTATTTTATTTGACTTCGAGGGTTAATCAGCTGGAAGGATTGGATGGCTACTATGTTTGGTTTGGCTGCACATTTTCATAAAATTTAGACTCTGCATCTTTGATTTACTTACTCCCGGATTACCTTTTTTGTTATACATGTAATTTTGGGTATACACTTATGTTGGTATACTTTTTTTTGTTTCTTTTACATGTATTTTCTTGTTTTTTTGCTCTTT
>NW_018239772.1:0-1802 GCF_001263595.1 Phalaenopsis equestris | reverse complement strand
TATATATAATTTGGTCGACACGCTGAAATAATCAAATTAGGTCGACGCATATTCTCAATTAATATGAAAACTTAATAATCTTTCACATCAAATATATTGTGATTTTAAGGCAAGTTATAAAACTCAATTTTAATAATACTTTAGATTTGGATCATGGCTTTTATAATTGCTATAGTTTGATTACTTTTGCGATCTAGTTTCTATTTTTATTCTGGTTAAATTTTTATAATAAAATACAAAAAAACATATATTCAAGCTATAAAATAAAGAGGTTTATTCAATGAGAGTTAAACTTATACTGCACCAAAAAAAAAAAAAATCCTATTAACTAACCAAGCCCATTCGAGCCGACCTCAGCCTTAAGCAAGTGGGAATAGTTGGATGCTGCTAGACCCTCAAATAGGCAACTTGTGACTTGAGCAGGGTGATATTTGCATGTGACAACGCATCATCAAGTTCAGATTGTCCCAGCATTCTTATAATTTGAACATAAGTTAATAGAAGACAAGATAAATAATATGAAGTAAGGTAATTGCCTGAGGGGTCGTTGCCTTATACTTTGTATGCAAGTTCTGATACTTACAAGATTATCCCATAAGCTAGCTTGTAAGGTTGTAATTTCCAGAGCGCAACGACCTTTTTTTTTAATAGGATAAAAAAGGGAAGCTCCTTCATTGATTCTCGGGAACTTGGAGGAATTCCTTCTCTATTGTTTTATTATGAAATTCTTGTATGAGCACGAAGAAACTGAGAGGAAAGGTAAAGTGAGAAAGAGAAAAACTTGATCAATAACTAATGCCCCCGCTGCTGCAGAAAAATAGAGTTGATATATAGTTATACAGAAAGTATAAAGAGCGGAAAAACAAAGCTAAAACCACATGACCAAAATAATATGTGGACCCCATCTAAGCTAATTAAACTTTTCCTGTACCATGTCCCCTCAAATTGACGATATCTGCAATTGATATTGCTAGTTTGTGTCGAAGTTTTTGATAAAGAGTAGGAAGAGCTTTGTGAATACGTTTTTTCTTCTAAAGTCAAATATTGTAGATTGATTTCATTGATTTTTATGTGATCTCATATGAGATGATAGTCAATTTCAATAGGTTTGGTTCTCGCCTGAAAGGTGGTTATAGCAGATTTGTTGCCACAATAGATTGTAGTAGGGTCATTTGTTGGAATGTGAAAATCCTTTATGAGTCGTCATAGCCAAATAACTGCAATAGTTGCAGACAATATAGCTCTGTATTCAACTTCGGTAGACGATGTCGCTACTGTGGGGTTGCTTCTTCACTATCCAAGAAAGTAAATTTTGACCTATAATTGTGCAATGCCCAGTGATGGCTCTTCTGCCATTCACTTCACTTACCAAGCTTACAACTGCATATGTGTGAAGAGTAAGTGAGACAACTTTTAATAGAATACCCAAATTCAACATTCCTTGGAGATGTCTTAGGAGATGTTCAAGTGCTTGAAAACGAAATTGAAGAAATTTCTGAAGATGTTGAGGGAGTGTGTTGACCTCAAACATAATACATGGACGAGTTAGATTTAGATCTTCTTAGATCCCAAACAAGTTGCTTGTGCTGTGTTGGCTTCAGATAAGGAACAACTACTTCGGTGGACAGTTTGGTAGAAAAAGTTTGTGGGTTAGGAAGAGCATTGTAGTCTTTCAGACCTGCTCGATTAGGATATCTTTAACATTGTTTGTTTGATTTAGGCGATAACCATAGGTGGTGTGAGCTATGTTGATACCAAAAAACATAAATAATGAGTCCAGAAGTTTCATAGAGCATTTAGGT
>NW_018239771.1:0-346 GCF_001263595.1 Phalaenopsis equestris | reverse complement strand
AAAAAAGTGTCTTAAACTAACATATTAAAAAAAAAAAACAAAAGAAATAAATATTAAAAAAAAACAAAAGAAATAAAAATTATATTAAATGGGACTTACATTGGAGCGATTATTGCAAACGGACACCGTACGCAAATTTACGTGCAGTGTCCAATCAGGACCACTGAAATACACATTTTTATTTTTTTATTGTTAGAGTGGGGTCCATTCTAAATTTTTTCACAGAACTGATCGGACACCGCACACAAATTTGCATGTGTTGCCCGCACGCAGAAAAAATTTTTAAACAAATCTTATTTTAAAGACCACCAAAAAGTTGCTATTTATGAATCACCACCCTTTTTCA
>NW_018239770.1:1998-2296 GCF_001263595.1 Phalaenopsis equestris | reverse complement strand
ACATATTTTAAATGGGCAGGTAATATTTTGAGTTCAAGTTCATATGGTTTAATGTTTGAGGATTAAGATTTTTATCATTTTTTAACAAGTCTAACGTTTCAATTTGCCCTGAATATAGTACAAATCTTTTTCTTTTATCTCGTACTCATTTTTAAAAATTTCTTCTTGCCTCAATTTGTCTTTAAACTCAATATTAAATTGCTCATTACTCAGATAATCAGTTACTTTCATCCTGAAATGTCCCATTGATTTTTTGAGGAGGAAGCAGGATATTTCATAGCTTTTTCTATATTAAATG
>NW_018239770.1:0-1926 GCF_001263595.1 Phalaenopsis equestris | reverse complement strand
CCCTGTTGCAAGAAATAGTCTCCGCAAGAAATGATCTCCCCAAAATAATAGTAATTTCTTTATCTTCCTCCATATCCAATACTATAGAGTCTACAAGGACAATAAATTTATCCTTTTTACTAATACATCTTGTATAACTCATTTAGGATAGGTTATTGATTGATCAACTAACTGCAGAGTTACGGTAGTAGGGGAAATCTCTCCTAAATCTAAAAATTTGAAAATCGATAGAGGCATGAGATTGATACTCGCTCCTAAATCACATAAGGCTTTTCTATAAAACTTTTCACCAATTGCACAAGGTATAGTAAAACTACTAGAATCTTTTAATTTTTCAAGAATCTTTTTCTGAAAAATAACACTACACTCTCTCATGATCTGTAAACTTCATTTTCTTATTTAGTATATCCTTCATAAATTTCACATAACTTGGCATTTGTTCCAAAGTTTCAACAAAAGGAATGTTTATCATTAACTTCTTAAGGATTTCCAAAAATTTTGTAATATGTTTATCTTTATTCTTCTGCTTCAATTTTTGAGGAAACAGAGGTAATTGTTTTTTTCTAAAGGGCCTTATGTTTGTTCATTTTCATTTTGGTCACTTTTCATTTCTTCCTTCTCTTCATCATTCTCTTCATCAACTTCAGTTTCCAACTTCAGTTTCTCTTTGGATCCTGGTTTCAACTTCTTTTCCACTTCGTAATTGAATAACTTTAATTTGCTCCTTATTTTAATCTTTTGGATTAACTTCCACCATACTCGGAAGAATTTCTAAAGGTCTGTTAATAAGTACAGTAGCAATATGTCCTAATTGATTTTTAATATTTCTAATAGCAGCCCCTTGATTATGTATTTGCTTTCCCATGTTTAACATTACTTCTTCCATCGTCAAACTTCTTTTCCTTAACTTATGGGTTAGGGTTAGAGTTAAATCCAGGAGGATAATAAGGACAATAATTAGGATTTCCTTGATTGTTCAAATTTCCAAAAGGATTCCCCGAGTTGTTATATTTATTCCAACTAAAATTATGGTGATTTTTCCATCCAAGGTTATAATAAGTAGAATAGGGATTGTTATTTAAATTATTTATAGTATTTAAAGTTTCATAAGATGATTGAGTATCATTGATCTGCCCTAGTAAATTTTCCTCTAATACTGGGGGTATTTGAGAATAGTTCACTCCAATTTGATCAATATTTTCTGAAATAGCAACATTTTGAGATGCCAAAATAGGCATTACATCAGAATCATGAATACTAGCTACTTTCTTAGGATTTACCTTTTCAGAGGGCCATTGAAAATTATCAGTAGTCATTTCTTCGATTAAAGAGTATGCTTCATCAAAAGGTTTTGACATTAGTGATCCACCTGCAGCAGCATCTATAATAGATCTAAGTGATTCAACTAATCCATTGTAAAAAGTTTGAATTATTAACCAATCTAATAAAGCATAATGTAGACATTTTCTAAGAAGATCTTTAAATATTCCCCAAGTTTAATATATTGATTCCCCTTCAAACTGACAAAAAGATGTAATATCATTTCTAAGCTTAGCGGTTTTCGAGGGTGAAAAATATTTAGCCTAAAATTTTTGTGATAGTTCTCCCCAATTTCTGATAGATCCAGGTGCTAATGAATTTAACCACGCTTTGGCTTTATCTCTCGGTTTTATCCCTTGAAGAAAAAGGAAAAAGTATAAGTCTGACAACATCATTAGACACTCTGTCATATTTAAAAGTACCACAAATGTCAAGAAAACTAGCAAAGTGTAAGTTAGGATCTTCAATAAGTGTTCCTCCAAACTAATTATTTTGTATTATTTTGTTAATAGCAGATTTAAGCTCAAATGAATTAACAACAACATTAGGATTATAAAGTTCATATGTTATGGGATTAGCATAATCTTTTAAAGGTCTTTGTTGATT
>NW_018239769.1:0-4682 GCF_001263595.1 Phalaenopsis equestris | reverse complement strand
AAAAGAAAGTTTAGATGTGAGATAGGCAAATCCATAAGAATTGAGTATCATGTATGTAATTATCCCAATTAAAAAATTATGATAATAATAAAAAGTTATTTTAAGACATAGGCTTTGTTCGAGAACACCTTGAATCTCCATTGCATTCTCGTGCACGCAAACATGAAGAAAAGTTTCGTTCGACAAACGTGCATTGTCCGAACTTATTCCAAATTTATTTCACAAAAAATGATTATTTTTCTCATTTTAGATTGCAGTATGTAATATGTACACAATTATTGTCATCCAACATACTTATTAGTAAGTTAGTTATTTTTCTGGGTAGAATTTTAGAAATCGGCTGATTAAAAACATTGGGTGTTATAATAATTCTTCTCTCTTCCACCTTTCTTCTTGATGCTTTATTGGTCATCATGACATTCAGTTAAATATAGACTGATCCTGACATAAATATTTCATGTATGAAAATAAAAATTGAAGGTTATAGCCACCCGAAAATTCTGAATAAAATTAGAGCGACAATGATTGCGATGTTTATAAATTAAGTAAAGGTCGCCAATTTCATCGTCAAATTTGTTACTTGAACGTTAATATTGCTATTGCATGTTGAAAAATTTGCAGCCATTGAGTAGTGCTTTATGGTCCCAATATTATTATGAGATTTAGCACACACTTAGATAAGAAAACTTAATAGCGAGGGAAGACATCAAATTTTTACTTACAAAATCCAAAAAAGGAAAAAAAAAACTATTAGGTCTAGCACAATCAAAATAATCTACAAAATATTTGTAAGTCGATGGGTATATTCTATTCTCATGACTTGGAGTATGTGGTTACAATCTTATAATAAAAATCACACTTGTCCTTATAGCTCGGAAAATACAACTATTAGCAAATTTAACAACAGTCGTAATCTAGCTATAACGGTTGCAAATAGTGACCATTGATGTCCGGTGATCAACAACGGTAGGTGGTGATAGCATCCGACAGTCGACAGTGGTCGAAGCTATGGAGATTGGTGATCGACTTTAGCTGACAACTACGTATAAAAGCCTGTGGTTGCTCTCCGGATCTTCTCTCCATAACAAGAAAGTCTCTCCATAGCAAGAAAAGGGACTTATTTATAAATTTGATGAAATCAGGGTTTGGATGAGCATGAACTTGAATTTGGAAGTTATCCTTTTAAAAATGCATCGAGATTCATGATTAATCATATAATTTTTGCGTGAAATAAGACTACTATCTTAGTCGGATAAATCTTGTGGCTTGGGTGAAAATAACATTGGTAGGTTGACTAATGTTTCCCGCGTCTTGATTGGGCTTGATGACCCTTTGCTTAAACCTTCGTCGAGTTTCTTGAGATTCAGTTCGGCTTCGGTCGGATTAGACTTTTTCATACATTAACCATAGTTGAGTTCTTTGAGTGTCGGTCAATTTATAAGGAAAATAAGTTCGGTCGGAAGTTATCCTTTTTAAAAAATTTCTTTTTATATTGTGCAAATTTAATCAAGGAAATATAAGTAAAATAAGAAGAAATGGAAACTTAATACTCATTCTATCATTGTAGTTACATAGCTTATGGGTAAAACATATTTAAATTATTTCCGCTCCACATGTGGGGTGCCTCCTTTCTTGTACATATTTTTAGCATGTAGGCTCCTAGAGCTACTTGTTTGTTGATGATGAACGGTTCAATCTACTTTAATTGAGCTTGTTGAACGCTTGCCCATATGCCATTGGGTCATCTAACTTCAACATGAGATTTTTTACATCAAACATTTTTTCCCTTAGCATGCTTATTGTAATATCAAGTTCTTTTTTTTTCTTCTTCCCGCCTAAGGACTGAGTCAGCTTATTTTTTCTTCAGCTAATTTTTTTTTTCTTAGTAGATTTATTATGATTTTGTTTGCAACTTTTGCTTCCCCATTTGTTTATGGGTGATAAACGGAAATGAGTTACAAGTTGATTCATTGGCTTTGGCAGAAATCCTTCATTTCTTGGTCGGCAAACCTCTTCCTGTTATCTGTGATGATAATGAGTAGCACACTATATTGGAATATCATGTCCAACAAGATGAAATTTCGGATGGCCTCAACTGTGATCCAAGCGGCTACATTTACTTCAATCCAATTGGAGAAGTAACTTACTATGATGAGTAAGAACTCCTAATGTTCGTGTGATAGAGAATATGGTCAGAGGATATCGAATCCCCAGACTGCTATTGACCAAGGTCTGACGATTGGCTGTTTGTGGGATGGTTTGTGCTGCATCAGTATGAATTTCTAGCATTGCTCAAACCTCCTTACAAAGATCTTGACATCTTTATACAGGGTCGGCCAGAAGCAATCTTATCATTATGGCCTATAGGCCACTATTTTTCCTTCGGAATGGCTTCCGCATTCGCCAGAATGCACATCATTATTCATTATTTGTTCTCCTTGATACATCTCAAGTATAATCATGTGATTGAACCTCAGAAAAGCTTTCTTTCGGTCAAAAAATATTGATCGGCTTTGATCTTGAAGCACTTTGGGTCTGCTAGTTCCTCGATGATGTTTCTGGTTTTCAAGAACAACATGTAAAGAGTATTAAATTATGACGTACGCTCCCACATTGGTCATGAATGTTTCTTTTTTTTTTTTTGGTCGGTCGCCTGGATCTTTATTTTGAGGTAGTAGCAGAAAGCATCAAGGAAGCACATTGTTGAATGGGTGACTGTCATATCCACAAGTACATCAATTCTTGGCAGAGGATAATTATGTTTTAGGCAAGGAGACTTCAGATTGGTGAAATCGACACACCTCCGCTACTTGTCGCTCGCTTATTGGACCATGATCATGTTAGACAACCATCCCAGATGCTAAACTTCTCATATGTAATTGACTTGAGCATCAGGACTTTGCATAGAAGTTCATTATTAGACTCAAATTTATGCTACTGAAGTCCAATTAAATTGCTAACCTCAACTATAACGTTAGGCCAAACACTAGTTCAACTTTCTACACATTCCTGCATGTGCTGCTAAAGAACCTTCTGAAGGCTTTATTTCATGTCTTTGGTTTGTTCTATTAGTTTGATAGTTAGCTTTAAACTTTTCAAGTCATGCTTATTAAGTTGGGATTGAAGAATTCTTCTGGTATCCTTATTTTTATAATTTTTTAATGCTGATTTTATGCACATAATATAAGCTATGTGCATTGGAGAAAGTAGTTGAAATATTTTAGGTGCATCCAAACAGTCTGGGAGAGACAAACATGTAAAAGGGAGCTAAGCACAGTATGAGAATTCTACTGGTACAGGCAAGCTTAGTAAAAGATCTCGGTGTGTGAGCGAGCTCAGCTGGAGAGCTCGCCTGAAGGCTTAAGATTGGTGAGTCAAGTCGAAGGACCTCACATGAATGCTTGAAGGTACTCCTCTCACAAGTAAACATCTATAAGTTGTCCCTTCCAAAAGTATAGCTAATAAGTATCTATAAGTTGTCCCTTCCAAAAGTATAGCTAATAAGTATCTATAAGTTGTCCCTTCCAAAAGTATAGCTAATAAGTATGGCCAGAACTAGGCCAATAAATGTATGGTCAATGGGCTCAATCTACTAGGCGCAGCCCATTTAGTATTTGGTCTTTCATGTTGCTAAGAAAATTCATTTTTGGGCGTAGATTTAGTAATATGTTAATTCTGAAGCTTTCATGAATATTTCTGGAGGACTCGGTCCTTCAAAAAATAATTGCTTTCTGTAAAAGAGCTGAACATTATTTCAAAATTACTTGTACGGCTTGACGATTAAGAATATCCAAATATCCAAATCCACGAAGGGTCAGATAGCCAAATCCGGTCTATAAACTGACTTAATATGGTTTAAATTGATGGTAATCCGACAATCTTAGTTATGTTACATACAATTGCTTATTTGATGAGTGAATGGCTTAAATTATATGTATTCCCACACTTTGTCGATATTATGTCATTCCTCATATGCAATCATATTTAATTGATTAATCAAGATGAATTGAGTACAAATAATTTATGATTTTGCTTGTTTCGGCACAAATAAATTCTATAAGTAACCATATTTTCATATTGGATACCCAAAATACCGCCGTGTATATTTAGGCAAGGCTTGAACATGAGTATGGCATTAGAATCTAAGGGTCTCGAAGGTCTATATCAACAAATCAATCTAAGCCCGCATTTTGAAGTAGTGGAGCTGAGCCCACTTGCCGAAGTGATTGAGCTGAGTCCACATGTCGAAGTGATCGGACTAGTTTGGGTCAAATGAACCGATATGAAAAAACCATCATTACGTCAAGGTGCATTCGTCCATTCATACTCATGGCCACAACCGACACTCACGTCACAATTTTTCATCAAGATACCGCGGATATATATAGTCATGTACAAAATGTAATTTATTTTTTCTTTTTTTTTTTACGTATAAAAGGAGGATCAGAGGAGATTGAGGGGAACTCTCTCCCCCTCTCTCAAAAAATTAAGACTCCCAATGAGGCTCCCTCTCCCTCTCTCCCTCTCCCTCTCCCTCTCCTTCTCTCTCTTGACAGGGAAAACATGAACCCTTATTTTGAGCCATTAACGGCTGCTGGAGATCTCGAAGAAACATAGAGAGAGAAACTTGGGTTTTAGCAATACATCCATCTTCTTCTTTCATCCATTCCTCTTAAAAATAG
>NW_018239768.1:0-363 GCF_001263595.1 Phalaenopsis equestris | reverse complement strand
AAGCTCATGTGCATGCATGGTATGATTGTTATGATGCCCAATGTTATGATGCCCATGATGAACATTTTAATAAAAATGGGATGATGAGGAAGGGATTTATGTCATGTGGGCTCAATTTGGGCTTTTTAAAATCAATTTCATGGGCTTTTAAATATGCATATGGGTATTGGCTTTTAAAGTGTGCATGAAAGGTTTAAATGGAAATTAGCCATATGCTAATGAAATTGGGCTTGGTTTTGATTGAAATTGAGTTTGAACTTTGAAATTGGATAGGTTTGGAGTTAATTAAATGAAAATCGGGGGTCAATTTGATTAATTGGGTGCAAATTGGGGGTCCTTTAGGGGCAATTTGGAAGTAATTTT
>NW_018239767.1:0-7650 GCF_001263595.1 Phalaenopsis equestris | reverse complement strand
ACATAGATCGTAGTTGGCAATTATAATAGTAGTATTTGACTATAAAGATCATAGTTTTGCCACAACATATGCAAATAGTGGCCGTCGATGATCGATGATCGACAATAGTAGGTCATGACGAAGGGCAGTTACGACGGTGACCAAAAGACATTGATAGATGGTGGCTATGGTTACTCACCAAGACTCGTCCAGAATAAGCTTTGAAATTTTACTTTTCAATCTCTTCTTCTCCTACTCCTCTATATTGATGAGAGGGGGTCTATTAATAGCCTTTTAGGGAGAGGAACTTTAATATTTTGATGCATAACTTTCCTAACCACCTGATCAGATAATCCATGCTGATCTCTCTTGATCATATGTGATTTTGTAAGGATTTGGGTGCTCGAATAACTTTAGAATTGAGTGATTTTAGATCCGACGAATTCCTCTCATTGGGCGACTCGATTGAACAATTAATATGTTAATTTTCATGTTTTTTTGGACTTTTCAATTAATGATCTAAACCCTCCAATTGTGCTTTAATGACTACATCTGGGCTTGATTGGATCCAGATGGAACCTACTTTGACATCATTTGTTTTTTCCTTTTGAGATGACTAGTTTGACTACAAACATACAAAAATTGGGGCTCGAATGATCTTGAATTTAAATTTGGAAGTTCCCTTATAAAAACTCAATGAGATTTGTGTTTGATAAAAATTTATTAATGACACGTCAGTTTTTATTATTTAAGATATTATTTCATGTTCTTTTATAATACATACATAAAATTATTTTTGTTTCAAAATATGATTTGATTAATTTAAAAATAATTCTTATAAGTGACATGTTATCACCAAATCTTTATTGTCAGGCACAAATCATAATGCATTTTAGGCAAAACATATTCCCGATTCAAATTCATGTTCATCTGAGCCCCAATTTCAACAAATTTATAAACAAGTTGAGCATCTGGACAAGATGAATTTAACGATGCTTAAAGAGATCCAATCTAACTTCATATAAGCCTAGTCAAACATTTGAAGTATCATGGAAGGTTTTGGCGTATCAATTAGAAGGCTAAACGATCTCAAAATTTGACATGCTTATAATAAAATTGAGTGTCTCGATGAGATAATTATAACGAAAAGAACATTGAACTTATTACAAAGTAAAAAATAACTCATGAGTCTCCTTCTTACGCAATGTATACATGTCCGTAGGTGTCCTACCTGAGAGTTGCTGGAGTAGAGAGAGGGTCGACTCATCAGAGGAGGGAGGTTGTGGCTGAGTGAAAGGTGTTGGCCAAGTGGGAGGTGGTGGTGTATCACATATCTAACACCTAAACTTAAACTATTATATACATTCCACTCAATTTTTTTATGTGTTTGTCTCTCATTCCTAACACCCAAGCTTCCAATTTTTTCAAAGAAACCACACAATATATGTATCATATATCTAATACCTAAATTTATATTTGAAATACAAACCACCCCATTCTTATGTATTATATATGCAAACCATAAACTTCAATTTTTATATACATTTCACACAATTCATATGTATTACATGTCCAATATCTAAACTTTAATTTTTTCTACATTTCACACAATTCATATGTATTACATATCCAATATCTAAACTTTAATTTTTTCATGCATTCCACTCATTCTTTATACATTGCATATCCGACATCCAAACTTCAATTCTTTTATAAAAAGCCATACAATTCTTATACAATAAATAAATTTCAATATTTACATACAAACCACACAATTCTTATGTTTTACATATCTAACACCGAAACTTTAATTTTTCGAACACAAAACAAGACAATGATTTGGAAAAATAACGAAGGGAAGATTCAAATAAGAGTGAAGAAGTTTACCTAAGTTGGTAGTGAAAGAAAACTCACTAGAGACGTAATTTCTCTTGTTAAACTCTCTCACAAGGTGGATGTTTGGTGGAGATCGAAACCCAATCGTCGGAGCCAAATGTTATGAAGTTGTGAAGGATACGTGCCACTGAGGCTAGGGTGCACATGATTAGAATTTTAGGGCATCAGTGTCAGATTTGCATCAGACTATTTCAACGAAAATCATTTAGTATCAAAATTATCGTCTGACCATTCGCCGCTATAAACTAAATATGTTACAATGATCATTTATCAATGCTATATTTGGTGCACACCGATTAGCCTACGCAAACAGTTTGCATCGAAAGTATTTGAGGCCGTCTCTACTCTTTTACAATGAAAAACAGACTTAAATTCGATGTTAAATGTTCAAAAAACAATTTTTATGCTAAATCTAGAACTAATTAGTTCATGCAGTGCAGTATTTAACTAAGAAGAATGTAGATTATGTTTTTCTAGAGAGAAATATAAGAGTTTAGATGTTTCTAGATTTAACAAAGTTTAATGATAAAATTGATCATCTTCCCTTCAAAAATTTCCAACAAATTCAAATCACACCATCAAGGCAGAGCCTTTGCCCAATTTGAAAAATGAAAAGCCAATTAACAAACTTAAATTCACAGAAAAAATCAGGATTAATTTTCAGCTTCTCCTATTATCTAACTGAGGAAATTAGGATGGAAAAAAAATGTCACTTTCTGGCCAACTTACTGCTGCCGACTTGCTCGTCTCCATCAACGGCCTCTGGCGTGACGAAGACCCGTTTCTAGAGCATTGAAGCTTGACTTAATTGCAGAGGAAGGTTTCATGGCAGATTCGTTGACCTAAAAAATCCCTTTTTTTTGGTCAGATCCGACATGGTGGTGATCTCAGCTGCTCCCATGGTCTCGTTTGGTGTTGTTTGGAGACCTGGAGTACTTCTGGCCAAGCGTTTGAATGACTGAATAAGCGACACACAACGCCAACAGCGATAGAAAGTGCAAAAAGTAGGGAGATCTACTTATATACCACAGGCCATTTTATGTATTTGCATATACAAGGTTGAGTTCAGAGGGGTAATTATTATTTTTTAATTATACGAGAGAGTAATTTGGTCTTTTTTTCACTCCTGAGGTATCGGTTTTGTCTCTCTTAAAATATCATTTTGTCATTCGTTGTCTTAGATCTTTTTATGTTGGGTACCCCGCTCAATAAAAAGGATAGCTCCGCCCCGTCTAACATCTGTAATTTTTTTTTTATATATTTATACCTGTAAAATCTTTCATATTTAATAAAAATGCCACTATTTTAAGTTTTAAAAGTTGAAATGCAATTTTTTTTCATGTATGCATAAGGTGGCATATGTAAATATTAAAGTTTAGGTGTTTGATATGTAAATATATATATGAATTGAGTGGTATTCAAGTAAACCTTTCAAAAGAGGAATAATAAGGATGGGGACAGTTCTTTTTTTTCATTATGACTAAATGATATTATAATAGAAAGAAATTTGATAGAACAGTTTGCATTATGATGACCATGAAATTGTGAAAAAAAATGAATATTTAATAATATGATATAGTAGTTGAAGGAATGGTTTCTACCCTGAGGCCACATGTTTGAGATGCATAACTTTGGACTTAGAAAAACATATAAGAAAATCATACAATAGATATGACTTTGATGAAAAAATTAATTAAAAAATATATTATTCCATATTCGAGAGACTATAGCACCATGAAAAGCATTTCTAGTTAAAACGTCATCAATGCACTTACCCGTGACACAGTGATTGAGTGTGTATTATACATCTTGAGGTCGTTTGTTCAAATTCCACCTATTACTCATCCCTGTGTGCCAGTAAAGTGAGGATGATCATAGTTTCTATGATATATATAATCATTAATAAAATGTTGAAGGAAAAATTTATACAAACCACAATATTCTTATAAGTGTATTTGATGTGTGATAAAAGGTTTATGGCAGTAGAGTGAATATTTAGCATTTTAGCGTTGAAAAAAAAATTAGTACACACCCAGGTAATTAAGGCGATTTTTAAGTGAAAAACCTTGGAAAGGTAAAAAGAGCATGTTGTCTAGCTAAGTTGAAATAATCAACTATGAATGATGCGCGCACATGTTCACTCTTCTCCAGAATCAAAATAGATGAACTTACAAAGTTGCTCATTGTAAATGTACAAAAATAATTCCTCAATAATAGTCGTGATTTGACAGTAATAAATGTACTTCTCGGAGATAGCAAGCTAAAAGGGTTATAGTAGATTGCTACGGAAGTAGTAATCCTCCATGAATGTTGTAGAAAATGGTTATAATGTCAGCTTATTATAGAGGTCGTAGTTAAAAGTCATGGTAGTAGTTGGCCATTTGGGTTGTAGATGGTTGCCTCAGGAGCATCGCTTGACCATAGAGATTGTAGTAGAGCCATATAGGTTATAGTTGGTCACATAGATTGTAGTTGTGAGCTGCAATAACATCTGTAAGCAATAGAGAATGGAGTTGGGAGCTACATAATCGGTGGAGCAAATAGTTTGTAGTTAACCATGTGGGTCATAACAGTGAGTTCCTAGGACATAGAAGCTAAAATTGTGAGCTGCACGAGCTGTGATAACGTTCGTAGGCCACAAAGACCATAGTTGAGAGCTGCATGAGTTGAGATAATGTTTATAGACACCAGAGGCGGGTGTGGGAGTTGTACGAATTGAGAAAAAATCCATTAGCCGTATAGGCCGATGTTGGAAGAAGCACGAGCTATGATAACATTTGTAGGTCGTAGATGCCAGTATTGTGAGCTTCATGAGGCGTGAAAACGTTCATAAACCGTAAAGGTGGAAGTTAGGATTTAGATGAACTAAGATAACTTTGGTTATCAGTTGAGAAAAAATTTGGGAGTTGCATAAGCTGTGATAACATCCATAGGCCACAAAGGCTGGAGTTGAAAGTTGTATGAACTAAAATAACATATGTAGGTCGCAGAGATCGGAGTTGAGAATCACATGAGCTAGATAACATTCGTAGGCTGCAAAGGCAGGAGTTGGGAGCTATATGAGTTGTGATAACATCTGTAAGTCACAAAGGTCAGGGTTGGGAGCTACGTGAGTTGTGATAACATCTGTAGGCCACATAGACTAGAGTTGAGAGTTATATGATTTATGATAACGCCTGTAAGTCGTAGAGGCTGGAGTTGGGAGCTGCATGAGTTGTGGGCTACATAGGTCATAGTGGTGAGTAGTAATGAGAGAGCTTCAGAAGTTCGAAGAAGTCACTGAGTTCTAATTACAACAAATGTAAGCAGTTTTGCAGGGTGTGTTGTTGCACCGTATTCGGAGTACATTGTTGCACCATATTTGAGGTGTGTTCTTGTTTCGTTTGAGATGTGCTACTACACAATTTATAGGTTACATCATTGCATGTTGTATTGGATGCCGTACTGACCCATTGGGTGTTTCACTGTTCCATAATGTATGCTGAAATTTCACAACGTACGTTGTGACTTTACAAAGGATTTCACTGCAAGGATCTGATGGCGGGCAATGATGGTTGATGGGGCCGATGAGTAGTGGCTGACTTTGTTTGACGACCGTCGAGTGATAATCGACGTTGATTGGTGATTTTAGGAGTAGACAATGTTCACTGGACCTTTAGTGTGTAACATGGGTTCAACTCCTCCTTAAAGATCTGGTCTTCCTTTGGTTCAAAGTGCAGGTCCTCCTCTAGAGGTTGTAGTTCTCTATTTGTAGAGTCTAGGAGATGTCTTTGGTAAATAAAGAAAGAATTCAAACCACTCTATTGGACTGGTTGGAGAAGTTCCATCACTTGGACTGTGTTCTGTGAATATTTGAGTGTCTTAATATGTCAAAATTGAGTGATCTTAGGCTCGTTAGATTTATTTTATCGATACACTTGATTTGGCCATAAGCTTGCCAGATTTGAAATCTATTTGACATTCCAATCAATCACTATATTATTTTTTGACTTAACAAATTAATATGGGCTTGATTTCACTCAGATTGAACCAATTTTAGTGTCTTCGGGTCCATCACTTCAAGCCGGTCAGTTTGATTGTAAGTTTGTTGAAATTAGAATTCTGGATGTTTTTTTTTTTAATTTGAATGATCCTTATTGTAAAGATTTGTGTCACACCGCAATATTCAAGTCAAGGGATGAGATGGCGTATCAATATTAACATACATAACACCCACAGTTTGATATATTTACACTTATAATATTTTGATGTCGTAAATCTATGCATGAAAAAATATATATTTAACTTCTTAAGAACATAACACTATAACACTGATATTAGTTTTGATGTGATGTTAAAGACTTAAGTGTTATACATGCAAATATGAATATTTTGAAGTTAGGTATACACACACACACACACACACACACACACACACATAGGAATTGTGTAGTATTTATGTAAATGCCCATGTTTAAAATATATTTACTTTATTAAATACAAATAAATAATATTCCTCTTATACATTTTATAATGCTGAAGTAAATATCATATATTTATATTTTTCACAAATTTAGACACCCAAATATTAAGACTTGGGATGAGCCAATACATAACAAATAATTAAAGAAGAGGTATGGCACAAAACAAGATAGGCTCTTCTCTTATTCAAGAAAAAAATAAGGAAAGTATTGACCAAATTCAAGTTGGAATTTCAACGAGACTTCTAGAGGCCTTCATGATGTCTCCAAGTCTGAATTTTGAAAAAAAGAAGAAGGAAGCTTTACATGGATTCACAAACATATGAATCATTTTTTATGTATTTACAAATCTAACACTTTTACTTTATTTTCTTACATTCATACAACACTTTTTAGGCATGAAAGGTGTACATCGGCTGAGCTAAGTGCTGATGAAATAAAATTCATCTAGAAAATAACTCACGTAACAGAGGAGCCATACATGGCTCAAGTTGCACCATTTGTCCGCTCTTAAATTTGATAATTTTCTTTTAGAAAGTAAGGTCATTTATTAATTGGCTTCTTTCTAAACGATACTCTAAAAAAATGTAAATATTTTATATACACATATATATATATATATATATATATGGCTAGAGGTTATTATGTAAGCCCCTGACCAACCTCATGTGTCTAACCATTCGATTTTGCGGATAGGCGAGCTTGAACCTGTGACTCCAGGGGACTTATGCAGCGCTGTCAACCAAAGACTCATAGCGAGCGACACACACACACATATATATATAGATAACTCATTTCAGAAAAGCTCCAATGATAACTCATTTGTAACGTTAGAGCTTTTATTAAGATACATCAAAGGGACAATTAACTATGATTTATTCCTTTGTGGTAGCATAAGATATCTTCTCCCTTGCTCTCCTAAGCCTCACACCCTCTCTATTTATAGAAGGAAGAAAGTGGTAGATGAGCGGTAGGTAAACGGTATGTGAACGGTTGGTGAGATGTGGTAGGTGAGCGGTACCACATTACAAAAGTGCCCTTTTACCTTAGTTCATTAATTGGTGGTCAAAATAACACATTCGATCTTGCACATAGGCGAGCTTGAGCCTGTGACTCCAGGGGACTTATGCAGCACTGCCAATCAAAGACTCATAGCGAGCGACACACACACACAGATATATATATAGATAACTCATTTCAAAAAAGCTCCAATGATAACTCATTTGTAACGTTGGAGCTTTTATTAAAATACATCAAAGGGACAATCAAATATAAGTTGCTTTACTATTTTTTCTACTAAATATACGATTGATGG
>NW_018239766.1:0-868 GCF_001263595.1 Phalaenopsis equestris | reverse complement strand
CCCCCCCCTGCCGCAACCTGCTGGTCCCAATTAGACCTATATAACCCTATTTAACAAAAGGCAAAACAAGTATTAAAGTAAAATTTATATCAATTTAAAGTCAAACTCCTGCTTGGCGGGCCAACCTTAACTCAACCATAAAATTAATTGAGTTAGTATTCCTAACTGAATTTTTTAGGTCGAGCTGGTATGTCACGTCAATTTTTATCAGCCCTATGCTCGACTTCTAGTCTGACCCGTGCATGAAAATTACAGGTGTCAAAATGGTCAAACACACCACCTCGACCTGAAATCAACTAGAAAAATTCTGGTTGGAGTTGACCCGAATAATGTGTTCATTTTATATGTCAAAAGCTGAAACTACAGAGATGTCCTATTGTCATCACTTGGAACTACGCCTCATGAATGCATATTCACTTCTAAACTCTCTTAAGTCACAATCACAATCTCAACACTACTCTCCCCTCCAAACTTACACTCATTGCAAGAGCATCATCATCACTTGCAAGTAAGTTGAAATCCTTTAGTGTAACTCCAATAATATGATAATATAATTTGAATTGATGCCCGCTTATCCAACCGAAAATCATTTTAATCCCTTTTTCTAATGAATGAAGACTCAACGTAATTTCTTGAATCTTCATAGTCCTATGTTTTCTTCCTCTCTTGGTTTTTGACTTTGGTCCAATATCCACCAAATTTAAAAGTATTAAGCAAGTGCTCATTTACATCATGTTCCACATCCAAAATTTGAAATGATGGCCACTGCATTTCGATAAATAAAATCTTGGTTTAATAAACTAATAAAACATTTCAACAATCCATGCTCTATATCCATATCCATGCATTAAAAAGGTGATGAAATATC
>NW_018239765.1:0-766 GCF_001263595.1 Phalaenopsis equestris | reverse complement strand
GAAATTTTAAAGTGTTTAGATGCTGGAATTATCTATCCTATTGACCACGACTTTATATATGCTTAAAAATATAAGTAATTAATACTGCTGCTAAAAGTTTTAATTCCTCAGCAACTGTACCAAAACTTAATAACAATTATAGATTTGATAAAGGTATATGTATAAAATATTCAGTAATTATAAAGTCACACTTATCAACGCAAGTATACGTATCGCTCAAGTAATATAGGGCTCTAATGGAGTCCTAGATATCGATCCTATAGGGAGTAATATTAGAACTAAATTAAGATTTTAGAAAAATAATACTTTAATCGCAACAACAAAATTCAATTTGCTTACTGTCACTAATAGGCAATTGAAATAAATATGCAATTTAATAACTATTAAATAACTAAATATACTAATGAGGTTTTTAATGTGATATTCAATATATAAGAAAGCATCCTTCTCCTTTTTAAGAAATTATAGTGAATTAGTTCAAATTATATTGTGCCAAATAGGAGCATACATATTATTTACCCTTTGGTCCAGGCATAAAGAACATTGACCAATCCTATGCATGTTTACTGAATCTGTAGTTAGGCTGCGAGGATACCGGCTCTCACTTTAGAGCTCCCACGTTCCCCTCGCCTGAGGGCTAACATATACACTTCAGCGCCCAAATGATAGGACCAAATTCAGAATTTTAGTCTGTCACTCTAAAATTCCCTATTTATTTGCACCCAACTTCCACGCCTGATAATTTTATTTCCCTATTTATTTGCAC
>NW_018239764.1:0-3101 GCF_001263595.1 Phalaenopsis equestris | reverse complement strand
TAGACAATTTACTTTTTTTAGATATGTTTTCACGATGGTTCATAGCATTCAATATGTTTTACTGTATCAATAACATGTCTATATCATTTTATATTTATACAACCGACACAGAAGCATCGTCTAAAAATTCAAATTTAAGGTACTTTAATATCAATATCTTTTTCCATTTATGTGCACGGATACCTTAACATTCCCCTAAAAGAACGCTAAAAGAACGAACTCAATCATAAATGGGTGAACTCCATTATAATCAAACATGCACATACAAACATACTATATAGTTCATATCATTTATATGCTCTTTTCATTTAATTTTACATTTTCATAATGCATAACAATAGTATTTCTAAAAAAGTATATTCATCACAATGATATGACTAACATCCAAAAGATCATTTAAATCACAGTACAATAATGCAATATGATTTCAATGTCAATCAATAAATTCAATAAATTCAATAAATTCGATTTAAAAAGTAACAAAAAAGGCTAACTTAAAAGTAAGAGTATTCGCCTTAATCCTAGTTCCTTGCTCTTAACTTTTGTCACATCTTTCAAATTAACACCTATAAATATAAAATATTCATGTTACTAAATCTTTATTACATTACTTAAAAGTAAGAGTATTCACCTTGATACTAGTTCTTTGCTCTTAACTTCTATCACATCTTTCAAATTAACACCTATAAAAATAAAATATTTATGTTACTAAATTTTTATTACATTACTTAATAATACTTTAATTAATTATTATTTTTTAACCATTATCTTAGTATATTAATTTAATTAAGATTTTAATCATTCTTACTAAATACTAATATAATATAACATTAATTTAAACAAAAATACTTTTAGAAATAAAAGACTAACATTTTCTCCACTTTCTCTTCTGTTACGTAATCATCAAATTCAATCTCCTTTAACCCTTAATTCAACTAATTGTCAGATTAAAATACAAATTTTAAGTTAAATAACATTTAACTAATTAAATAAAATAACTTAAATAATAATAAAAAAATATAAACCCTTACTTTTTCATCTACTACTTAATCGAACCTCCCGCAAGCACGCTACTTCAGGCATGCAAGCTACTTCTTCCGGCACGCAAGGGTACGAGTTCCTCCTGCATTGCAACCGCTTGACACTTCTCTCTTGCACACAGTGAACTTTCATTCACCTTCACACAAGAGGTACATGCAATTCACTTCCAACGTCACGATACTCTTACTCCTCCCCCTTACTCTACTCGGCTAGGATTTTCTAACAAGCTTTCCCCATAAGAGGCACGCCCCCTCATACTCGAAGTCGCGCTGAGCTCGCCTCCTGCACATGACGACTCACTAGCTTGTCACTTGCAAGCAAATACTTCTCCTTAGCTTCAAATCTTGCAGGCCCTAGAAGGTCCCTCCTAGAAGCAGTGTCAGCCTCCTCGCTTCTTCGATGTCTTCTCCCTGGACCGACACCCGTAGAAGAACCCACAGCCAATCTGCCCCGCAAATAGGACGTCTCCTCTCCTTCACAGAAAACAAGTGACTTCGACTTCATCTCCTTTCTTCCAGAGTACATTAGCACTCACACAAGTGACGTACACTTCCGCTTCTTCTTTCTTTTCCTAGCATTTCGTTTCTCTCATTCTATCATCTGTTTCATTTTTACCGTCACTTTGGTTTGAATGATGTGCTTGTCTCTTAATAAAAAAACTATTGAGGCGATTAATTAGAATCAACACAAATCCCATTAAAATTCATTTTCTTTTATTACTTTTTATTTTATATTTCAATTATTACAACGACGCATGAAGGTGCTCGCAGTGTCCTGCAAGCTGGGTGCAACAATGAACATTCAACCCGAGCAGAGAAGTGTGGCGTGCATGAGCTAATAGAAAAATGTAAGCTTGAGCAAATTTCGTGCATTAGAATTAGTGAACATATAGAAGCAAAGAGGGATTCGTAAAGTAATTTTGCATGAGTAGGAAAAAAAAGGTAATGTCTTATACAAAGTTTTAATTGTTTATAGGTAAAAATCTTGATGAAATAAAATTTAAAATATTATGTAATAATATGATTGAATCTAAATAAAAACATTTTCAATTAGGAGAATTTATAAAACATCAACAAACAAAATTAGGTATTGCACAATATATGAATATATAATTTAATTTATGTAAGAATAACTGTAGGAGCGATTAACATCAATTTTTAGTAATGAAGATTAATAAATACTGAAATAGCAGTTATTCTTACAAAATATTAAACTTTATTAAAACTTAAAAGTGAAACTGAGACTATATATATGTTTACAAGAAAACTTGAGTTTAATTAACAAAATTTGAAAGTTAAGAGTTTATATCAATTATGATATTATTAGACTAAATTATTAATAAATAAAAATAGTATAATAAACTTTAAATTTAAATTGTATGTATTTAGGTTATTAAAAGAAATTCTAGAGTTAAAGTTATAGCATAAATTGATTTGGAATTTATTTTAATAAAATAAATATTTATATGTGGAAGAACACTTGATAAACTTATTTAGAGATTTTATCAAAAAATTTAAAAAGGAAGATTGAATTACAAGAGGGTGACTAACTTATTCAAAATTTAGTGCATGTGTATTTAATTTCATATTAAAATTTGATATTAAAACTTGTATATCATTGATTTTATGTTGAGATGGTGAAAAAAGGTGTTAATATTGAGAATGTCAAGTCAGTTCATCAAATATTTAGATCTTAAAGAGATAATCGATGGGTATATACATTTATAGGTAAGAGAAATGTTTCTTGCTTCTCAAACTACTTCATTTAACTGACAGGTTTTTAATTCAAAATTTTCACACTCGTGCTCTATACTGATTCCTTCTATGTTGCAACTAATATGCCATATTGATTCGACTAAAAGACACATGCCAATATTACTTGATGAATGTTTAATTAGTAGTTTACCTAAGAAGATATTTGAATACTGTAGTATGACATTTAGATGTATTTGATTAGCATGGCATGTAAAGTTATTCATAGAAAAATAAAATTTCGTACAGGGAGATAATGTATGATATGAAAAATGCATAAGAATGTTGTATGTATCTGATGATAAAGAG
>NW_018239763.1:1770-5085 GCF_001263595.1 Phalaenopsis equestris | reverse complement strand
GCATAGGAAATAGAGAGTGGATAGAGGAAGAGAGAAAATTGCTAAAAATATAGGAGGACAAGTGAGAGACAAGGGAGAAGAGTGAGAGTGTCCATCCCTCTCTCTCCTTTCCAGCCCTCTCTATTTCTCTCCCAATCTCTCATCCCTCTCTCTGGTCTCTCACACTCCTTATCTTCTTTGTCCTTCTCCCTGTTCTCCCTCTCTCCCCTCTCTTTATCTATCCACCCTCCCTGCCTCTGTCCTGAACTCACTCTCTTCTCTCCTGACTCCTAAATGTATCTCTTCTCTCTCTCCTCTTGCTTAATTTTCTCTTTATATATCTCTCTCCCTCCCTCCCTCCCTCCTTCCGTCCCTCCCTCCCTCGATCTCTCTCGCTTCTCTCTTATGCTCTCTCTCACTCTCTCTCTGTATCTTTCTCTTTCTCCCAAATTCTTTCTCTCCCTTGTCCATCCCTCACTTTCAATCTCTCTTGTCCCTCCCTCCCTCATACCAACATCTCTCCCTCCTTACCTCTCTATGTGTTTCTCTCACTATCCTCTTACTTCTAACTCTCTCTATGTGTTTCGAATTCTCTTCTCCTACTTCTCATTCTCACTTCCTCTCTTTCACACCCTCTCTCTCATTCCCTCACGTTCACTCTAACTATCTTTTATCTCTCTCGCACTCTCCATCTCTAGCACTCTCTCCCTTTGTCTCTCTCCTTTCCTCTATACATCTCTCTTTCTCTGTCTACCTTCATCTCTCTCTTCCTCTCTTCCTATCTCTTCTCTCCACCACTCTCTCACTCTCTCCTCACTATCGCTCTTTATTTCTTGCTCTTCTATGTCTCTCTTGCTCACTCACTTTCTCCTACTCTCTCACTCTCTTCTCTCTCTAACTTGAACCCTCCCTTTCTTTCTCTCTCTCCATCTATACCTTGGCATCAATCTCTCTTTCTCTCTATCTCTCTCTCTTTATCTCTCTATAACACTCTCTACCTCCCTCTTTCATTCTCCCTCTCTCTCCCCTCTTGCTTTCTCTCTTATTGTCAAATATCTTCAGTAAGAGCGAGGAAGGAAAGGCGGGAGAGACTGATTAAGAGATAAAACCAGAGTGTGTGAGGGATATAGAGCATGAGAATGAGAGAAGAAAGGGTCCATTTGTGGCAGCTTATTTGGTGCATTGGCATTTTGAAAACACAACTGGCCTATTTGGGTGAACTAGTTTTGGCAGCTTATACATATTCAAAATGCTAAAAACAGCGTTTTCAAACCGCATTTATCTTGGTGCGGTGGCAGCTTTCTGGCAGTGGTTTGTCTTTTTAAAAAAACAAAAATTTGTAATAGCCACTGCCCCTAGCTTATCATCAGATTATTCAATAAGCTGCAGCTGCCCCAAACAGACCCTAAGAGGGAGAGCGAGGGAGAAAGATGAAGAGAGAAGAGAGATATAGTAAGAGAGAAGGAAAAGTGGGAAGGAGGGAGAGAGAAAGAGCAACATATCTGATGATAGAGGGAGAGTAAGAGAGAGAGAGAGAGAGAAATAAATTTAGAGGAGGTCTAAGAGGTAGAGAGATAAAGTGGGAGTGAGAATGGGAGTAACAAAGAGAGAGTGTAGTAGAAAGGTGAAGCTATTAAGAGAGAGCACAAAGGATGTAGAGCAACAGAAAAGTAGTAAAAGAGAAAATAGAGATATTATGAGAGAAATAGAGAAAAGGAAGGAAGGAGGCTGGAGGGAGGGATAGAAATAGAAAAGTGCTTGCTAGAAAAAAAGAAAAAAAATGAGAGAGGAAAGAGGGATGGAGGGATGGAGAGTTGACAAAGAAGGAGGATAGGGGTTAGAGAGGTTGATAGTGCAAGAGATATAAGAAAGGGGAGTGAGCACAAGAAAAAAAATAGAGAGAATTGAGAGCAAGTGAGATAGAGGAAGAGAGGGAGGGAGTGAGAGAAAGAAACATGATAAAGATATTAGAGAGATAGAAGATAGAGGGAGAGAGTGTGAGATAATGATATAGAAAGGAGGCAGAAAGGGAGAGAGATGAAAGAAAGTAAGAGAAAAAGAAAGATGCATATAGAGTAAGTGAGAGAGAGAGAGGGAAAAAGAGAGAAAAGTTATAATCTAAGAAAAAGAGAAAGAAAGAGGGTGGTAGAGTTATAGAACAAGATTCTAGGAGAGAGAGAGAGAGGTAGATCGAGATCATGGAAAAGAGATGGGGAAGAGAGAGAAAAAAGGAATCCTAGGAACAAATTGTGATGGAGGGCAGGTGTGAGGGGGAGAGAGGGAGTTAGAAAAAGGGAGGGAGAGAGAGAACGAGGGTGAGAGAAAAAGAGTGGGAGAGAGTGAAAGAGACGAGCAATAAAAATAGAGAGAGTGAAGGAGATAAAGTGACATGGAAAAGATTGCTTGAGAAAGGTGAGAGAAAGGGAGAAAGATTGATAGATGGAAAACGAGTGAGAAAGAGGGAGGCAGAGAGGAAGATGGAGGTCAAAAGAGAAATAAAGTGGGAGAGAGTGAGAGGGAGATAGTGTGGGATGGTAAGGTGAAAGTGAGTTAGAGAGAGGATGAGAAAGTAAAAGAAATGAAGAGTGAGATGGTAAGGCAGTGAATAGAGCAAACTTCGACAGAGGAGAGAAATTGAGGAGCAGAGGAAGGAGAAAGAGTGTGTGTGTGAGGGAGAGATGAAGAGATAGATGAGAGGAGGGTGTAGAGAGAAAGAGAAGAATGAGAGAGGAAAAGAGTAGGTGAAGAGAGAGATGAAGATGAGAGAGAAGAGAGAGTCAAAAAAAGTAAGCAAAGGAGATAGACAAAAAAATGTAGAGAGAACAAGAAAGATAGACAGAGAAAGAGAGTGAGAGAGCAAGATAATGCTTGTGAGAAAGAGTAAGAAATGGAGAGAGAGCAAGGCAGAGGGAGGGAGATCGAGAGAAGAGAGAAATTGTGGAAGAGAAGAAGGAGAGAGAGAAATGGAGAGCGTGAGAGAGTGTGTCAGGGGGAGATAGAAGAGATTGCCAGAGGTGAGAGAAATGAGAGAGTGAGAGAGGGAGGAAAAATATAGAGACAGGAGAGAGATAAGCTAGTAGGGAGGAAGTGAGTATAGAGAGTGTGAGAGAGGGGAATATAGAGAAGAGATTGAATAGAAAGAAAAGGATGAGAGGCAGAGCGAAAGAGGGAAAAGAGTGAATGAGTGATTGAGAATGTTGAAGAGATAAAGGGGAAGAAGGGAGGGAGGAGGCTGTACAAGAGAGTGAGAGAAAGAGGTGGGGAATGTGAACAAAGCATGAGAGAGTGAGAGTAAGAAAAAGAGACATAGAGAGAGGGAGAGATAGAAGGAGATAG
>NW_018239763.1:0-270 GCF_001263595.1 Phalaenopsis equestris | reverse complement strand
GAGCGAGTGAGAGAGGACTAATAGAGAGAAAATTAAGAGGGATATTATAAGAGAGAATGAGAGAAAGTTAGAAAGATAAAGTACTCAAGCGAGTTAGAGACAAAGTGATGGAGGTGGAGAGATGAAGGGAGAGAGATAGAGTGAGGGAGAAAAAGGGAGAGGAGAGATGAGGAGAGCTTGAGGGATAGAAAGAATAAGATAAGTAAGTAGAAAGAGAGAGAGAGAGAAAAGAGATGGTACGTCAGAGAGGGAGAACGAGAGTTGGGGAGA
>NW_018239762.1:0-1134 GCF_001263595.1 Phalaenopsis equestris | reverse complement strand
AAAAAAAATTAAATTTACTATTTATATTGAAAATTAACAAATTTTAGGAAGAACAATTGCCACTAGGGGTGTAAATGAGCCGAGCACGAGCGGACCAAGGCTCAGCCCGTGTTCGGCTCGTTTATTATTCGAGCTCAAAAAGTGTGTTCATGTTCGGCTCATTTGCTTAGCGAGCCGAACACGAGTTGTTCACGAACAAAGAATCGTTTCGAAAAGTCTAATCAAGTAACCATAAAATGTTAAAGGTTGGGACAAAATTTAAAAATTATTGTTTATATTAAAACATTATTTGAATCTAATTTAAAGATTTTTATTCTATTTTTTTAATTGATACTTTTAATTGATTATGAATCTTTATAGTCTTGTAGTCAATTAAAATTTTTAAAAATACTACTCATCAATATATATATATATCCAAAAGGAATATCAAAAAGGAATGGATAGAGGCTATTATACGAGCCTCCAGCCACCCCCAAGGTGCATAACAATTTGAGTACCGCCTTCTTAAAACCAACTGTGTCAAAAGAGATTCGAACCCGACTTGAATTCCCCTAATCCAGTCAACAAAAATGGTATGCAATTTGATTATCAGTCTCCTTCTTACCCACCACTTCGAGAAATTTCCTTAAGAAAAATAATTTGTCTGGTGACAAACTCATACATATAAAATATACTAGTACGAATCCTTTTAAAACAGCAACAAAAAAAAGTAATATCATCATTATATACACTCATCCATAAATAAGACAATCATTTTATAAATAAGACATGATCGTTCACTACTCATCACCATTCATTCTCTCTCTTTTTGTCCCCCTCTCCTTACTTAAACTCTATTCTTTAGTTGTGATTCACGAACAATTTCAGATTAAAAAATAAAGGCAAAAAACAAAATTTATATGGTATATATGTAAATACATAAAAGAACTAGGTGGCATCTTTCCTCATATTAAATGATTGTACGAAAGTTCAATCCACCAGTCGTGATCCCCACATTATTGGAAGCAGCTGAGGCAATAATTTAAAGGCTGAACTTAGCCTACCAACCCTCTCTTATAAGTTAAGCTGTTATATATCTTTTTGGTCCTCTACTAATAAAAGAAATTATGGGTTCCTTCCTAAAACATTATATAT
>NW_018239761.1:0-899 GCF_001263595.1 Phalaenopsis equestris | reverse complement strand
ATATTTATAAGTAAAAGTTTTTTATTAAGACTTTCTTTAGGAAAGGAGAACTAGAGTTCAAAATCATTAAAGACCTATCAAGATATAGTAATCCTTGCCTGAAAAAGAAAAAGAAAAAGAAAAAAAAAAGAAAAAAAAAAGAAAAAGAAAAAGAAAAGAAATCTAAGGGATGAGAAGCTTGAAGATTAGTGTCTAATCAAAAATTAGTTCTACATTTGATCTTTTTAAAATATAAGACTTGATAAAATCTTAAGCTTATAAATATAATATAGTAAGAAAAATTCTTTTTAATAAAAAATTTTAAGTAAAGAAAATAAAAGAATAAAATCTAAATTTAGAGAACTTACAATATTTCTGAATTAGATAGAAACCTATATTTTCATAGTTCTTAACATTAAAAATTTTCAAACTTTAAGTTGGTCTCATTTACTAATTATTTTTTCTAAATTGGACTATTATATTTCTAAATCTAAATTTTAGTAACTTTTAAAGAAACTCATATACATATCATACATATTTGGTTTTTAAAGATTGAAGTGTCACTTGAGGACAAGTAACATTTTAAGTTTGGGCGATTTTGATAAACCTAAAATATCTAGTGTTTTTAGACACATTTATATACCTATTTTTGAGATATTGCACTTTAATGGAAGGTATTTTTGTATTTTTCTTATAAATACAAGTAAAAATGGAAAAAATGCTTAAAGGAGTGAAAAAAGATTAAATTGGAGCAAAAAATGTGAAAATTTGTGCAAAAGACTTTTGGCACCTAAGCGCCAGATCCAACGCTTAAGCGCTGGTTAAACAAAGAAGGCGCACCAAAGCGCCAAGACCCCATTCTTGAGCGACAGTGGCTATTACTACACGAGTAAAATTGATTTTCATGAATTTTGAAGAGG
>NW_018239760.1:0-246 GCF_001263595.1 Phalaenopsis equestris | reverse complement strand
GAGGACTGATGCTTAAGCGTCAATATTTGGTGCTTAAGTGCGGATGTTAAAGCCATGTGCATAATTAAATTTTTAGAAGCTTTAACTGCCAATAGGTTAACTTAAATGTTCCATGACAGTTTTAGGACGTGCCTAGAAGTTATTTGAAGGATGAAGGCTTATAAATAAAATGGGTTTGTGATGGAATTTTACCCTAGAATCATATTTAATGCTAAAAGTCTAAGCGAAAGAGAGATTTAGAGAAAA
>NW_018239759.1:0-339 GCF_001263595.1 Phalaenopsis equestris | reverse complement strand
GCTCAGAGCTTCAATTTTGGTTCAATTAATTGCTTATGTGGTGGGCTGAAATGTGCCAAAGCCAATAGAAGATGGTCACCTCGGATGGGCTTAATTGGGTTTGAATTTGAGCAAGGTGGTTTTGGGGTTTTCCGATGACTAGGGTGGCTGGCAAGAACAGAGAGAAGGTGGTCAGGTAGGTAGGTGAGCCAGGGGGAGGTTTAATTATGATTAACTCCTAATGATTTGGTATGATGGCAAGAATTGCTTAGTTTAGGCCCAAAAAAGGTTAAAATCCCCTAAATCAAAGGACCATTTGCCCATAACTTCAATAGGATGGGCTAGGTGGGCCTAGCTTGG
>NW_018239758.1:0-441 GCF_001263595.1 Phalaenopsis equestris | reverse complement strand
TCGCGAACAACGAGCCGTTTTGACAGCCCTAATGGATTTACCTACCTCATCCTTAAAGTTTCTTTTTACACACATTGAAAAGATGATTTTGCATCTACTTTTCATATGATGTTTGTAGTTATATAAGTTGGGATGCTTATCTACGTAAAAGCCCCTCGAGAAAATATAATAAGTGTCAAAATGCCGCTGATAAGAGCCTCGAAATATTGAGAAAAATCTAGGTATTAATTTAACATTTTTATAATCTCTAAAAAAAATAGTCCCATATAAATAATCAAATGATTATTTGTACATTTTATTCAAAAAAAAATTAAAAAAAAAGACTATTTTGAGACATAATGCCATATCTCGAATGGTATATAGATTGAATATATTTTTGGTCTCCCCCCCTAAAAAATCTATATTATTAATTTGCCCTCTTATTCTTTCTTCTAAATGCAT
>NW_018239757.1:0-596 GCF_001263595.1 Phalaenopsis equestris | reverse complement strand
TTATTTAGCAAGATGAATACTATTAGAATTATTAGCATTTATTTATGTTTCGTTATTAACATTTAATTATTTTCTTTCCTTTCTAGATATTTTCTAGTTTATGTATTTCCTTTTTTATGTATTTTCTGTTTTATATCTTTCCTATTTTATAACTCTTGCATCGTGTATTTATATCCCTTTTAATATCAATAAGATTATCCCACTGATTTACAACATGGTATCAGAGCCAAGTGTCTAACCCTAGCTGTTGCCGGGATACCACCCTAGCTGTCGACACTTCCTGCAGGCCTACCCCTACAGGTTTTCCTTCCACCAGTTCCCCTCTTCCCTGCAAATTCTCTCTCTGCTGGGCCCTTTCCTTGCAATTTTCAGCCCTGGTTTCCTTATAGGCTTTTCCGCCACCGATTTCTGAAGGCTGCTGCCACTGATCCTTCTTGCCACTGATCCTTCGGGCAGGTGCTTCTAGCCACCGAACCTCTCTCCAATTGGCCCGATCTCCCTCCAGGACTGCCGAAGCAACTTTCTGCAGCCAGATCTATCTCCCGCAGAACCTCTCGTTGCTGCTTGTTGACCTCATTTTTGTGAGGTCTTTTCTT
>NW_018239756.1:0-662 GCF_001263595.1 Phalaenopsis equestris | reverse complement strand
ATGTCGTGGTGGCAGCAGCTCGAACAAAAGGGTATGTCAATGAGAGAGTTACCTTGAGGTGAGCATGACATGGCGGTAGCGGTCTAAAAAAAAGGGTATGTTGAGGAGGCAGTGACCCGGAGGCATGATGACTCTCTCTAGGGAGAGTCACACAAGTGAAGTGAGAGTGTGAGAGGACACTCGGAAATGCAACCAGACATATGAAGGTGGTCATGAAAAATTTCATGCATGACATATGACACCAAAATGTTGTGTTCGGTCACTTAGGGAATATGACATCACAAGGGAGAATTTCACTTTACCTCAATAACAAACAAACACCATGCAAGCACACAAATGACCAAAGAAAAATATGTTGAGATTTTCATACCTACTTTATATTAATATTGATGATGTGCACTTTAAAGAAGAGTATTTTTGATGTTTTATTGCAGGTATGTTGAATTATGGTCATTGGAGCAAAAAGATGCAGAAAGGAGCAAATTTGGAGCAAAAAAAGACCAAAATATGAAGATTTGAACTAGGGCGCCGACCGCGAGCCCAACGGTGCTGATGGCGGGTTTTTCCCAAGATTCCAGAATCAAATATTCTAGAAGGCCGCTGAAGGCGCCATAGAGGCCACCGACTGCGAGAGCGGCGGTTCTCTTAACAGGTGCATTGAA
>NW_018239755.1:0-272 GCF_001263595.1 Phalaenopsis equestris | reverse complement strand
TCCTAGGCACCAGTTTGCAGCTCATAGGTGTTGTTCTCTCTATTTTTGGTGTGGAGACTAGCGTCCAGGCACCAATTTGTGGCGCCTAGGCGCTCTCTTATTGACAACATCCACATTTTCTCTTATTTTTCATTTTTTTCATTCCTGCAAGATAAATATAAAAAAGCCCTTCTTTAAAGTTCAACTTTATTTAAAAATATGTGTTAAATATTGTCAGTTGCAAAATGAGAAGATATGTCAGTTATTTTTTTAAAAAATATAATCAAATATAT
>NW_018239754.1:0-220 GCF_001263595.1 Phalaenopsis equestris | reverse complement strand
CTAAAACTAAATATATATATATGTAAATTAAAACGCCTTCCGAAGCGGGCGATTGCGGGCAACGGGATTTTGATTCCGGTGACTGACAGCTTCTTACGGGAAACTCCCCCCAAACCAAAATAGTGCTGACACTTGCTGATGCTCCTCTCAGTGCTTGTAAGAAAATAGTTTGAAGCAGCATAAAATTATACTCTGCATGAACATCCACTAAATCAGACTC
>NW_018239753.1:0-1247 GCF_001263595.1 Phalaenopsis equestris | reverse complement strand
CCAAAGCTAACCTTTCAAGTGAAGGAGCGAGGAGAATCAATAAGTAGGCTTTTAAGTTACTTAATTTACTTTTTTGTACCTCTTGTTTCTTGCTTGTATGCTTAAAGTCACCGTGTATGTCAAAACTAAAGCCAAAACAAAAAATTAAACAAGATAAAATTCACCATCACAACAGACAAAATATAAGACAACTCAAAATTTAATCACAAACAAAACAAAACAAAAATTGTAACTAAATTAAAATGTCTCTTTCGGATAATCGAGAATCCTTTGGAGGAGGTAAACTACGATTGCTAATGAGATTTCAGATGGTCTAAATGAAAGTGTGGAACTTATTGAGTTGAGTTTAGTTAATTCATTTGGACTAAGTGAATTTAGAAAGAAAATAGTGGTGTCAGAACGAGGGAATCGTAGGATCCTAACTAGTGTCGCTCTAATCAACTTTAAAAATCTCTATAATATTTAAATAACCATAACCTTAGAAAACACTTGATTTAAATTTATGACTTGACAAATTAAAAAACTTAAACTCGCCACGATGAGGAGCTTAGAGCTAACATTGTGGGCAGCACAACCATCTTCAACAACAAAACATGTCTACACCAGCTAAACCATTCCTTAGAATTAAAAAATTGAGCCATAGGATTTGGAGGTTGTTCGTCTAGTGTGACATAAATCCTCAACTTATATTTAGGCATTTGTATGGCTCTGTTATAAAATATAATCCCTAATCCGTCTTAGGATTCTGAAATCGTCACATCTTTAAGGTTGTTCGTGTGATTGTTTCACACGGATGAAAGCCCTAAATTAAATAAAAATGGCAAGATAAAAAATTTAAATATCTCTCCACTAAATTGAAGCCAAACCATAAGGTAGACTGAGAAGTCACCGAGTTTCTCCTTAAGATCAATGACAACCTCTAGTTCTTCTTCCTTTTAATTCTAAAAGTAAAATTTTCCAAATTTAAGTCATTCTCCCTTCACACCTCTTTGTCTGATTTTGTTGAAAAGTCCTATTCCTTTGACCTCTTTGAAGACAATATCCCTTGATTTTTATCAAGAGTTCCCTTAGGCGACATTGGTTGTCTAAGATGTAATTAACTATAAGGGCTTGCTTTTATGAGAAACTTTTTCAAACCCAGCTTAACATAAACCCTATTTAATTATTCATATTAAATAGGGGAACTTGTGGGCTTAAAAACATGATTTTTGCAGATCAAACAGATGTCATATATTTATTAGTTTATT
>NW_018239752.1:0-928 GCF_001263595.1 Phalaenopsis equestris | reverse complement strand
GAGGAATTGTATTAGGTCATAAAATATCAGAAAATTATATCAAAAAAGGTATGAAAATTGATCCTGCCAAAATTCAAGTGATCGCTAATTTACCTTATCCAACAAATGTAAGTGAAATTTGGAGTTTTTGAGGACATGATGGAGTCTACAAGCGATATATTAAGGACTTTTCTCAGATTGCTAAGCCTTTATGCCATTTATTGGAGAAAGATGCAATTTTCAATTTTGATGAGGAATGCCAAAAAGCTTTTAAATTATTAAAAGAAAAGTTAATCACTGCACAAATTATAGTTTCTCCAAATTGGGAAAAACCTTTTGAACTTATATGTGATGTAAGTAATTATGCTATTAGAGCTGTTTTAGGACCAAGACATGCTAAAATTTTTAAAGTTATTAACTATGCTAGTAAACTCTTATTGAAACTCAAATTAATTATACAACAATTGAAAAAGAGTTATTAGCAATATTATATGTCTTTGATAAATTTAGATCATATTTGATTGGAACTCATTGTATGGTGCATACAGATCATTTTGTTATTAAGTACTTAATGAAAAAGAAAGATACTAAACCGAGACTTATAAGATGGATTCTTCTTTTACAAGAATTTAATTTTGAAATAGTAGATCGGAAAGGAACTGAAAATCAAATTGATGATCATTTGTCCAGGTTTGAATTAGAAAAACCACCCTGTTTTGAAAAAAGTTAATAAAAATTTTTCAGATGAAAAATTGTTCACTGTTGAGTGGTGTGTTCCGTGGTATGCCGACATTATGAACTATATTTTTAGTGATTTAAACCCTATGGGATGACATAGTAACAATGAGGAAATTTATTTTTGAAGCTAAGACTTATTTTTGGGATGACTAATTTTTATATAAATAAGGAAAGGATTGATCATTCGAAGATGTGTACCATTAGAAGAAAC
>NW_018239751.1:0-895 GCF_001263595.1 Phalaenopsis equestris | reverse complement strand
TTTTGAAATGTTAAAAATAATAGTTTGATCATTGATGCGCATTGTTAACTCCCCTGTTTGCACATCTATCATTGCTCTTCCTATGGCTAGGAAAGATCTCCTCAAAATGATAGACATCTCTTTATCTTCCTCCATATCTAGCACAATGAAATCGACAGGAAAGATAAATTGATCCACTTTCATTAGGACATCTTCTATAACTCTTTTAGGATAGGTTATTGAACGATCTGCTAACTACAGAGTTACAGTAGTAGGGGTTATTTCTCCTAATCTCAATCTTTTAAATATTGATAATGACATATGGTTAATGCTTGCACCTAAATCACATAAAACTTTCCCATAAAATTTGTCTCTTATTGCACATGGAAGTTTCTTCTGAATTATACTACTGCACTCCTCACTAAGTGCAAATAGTCTCATTATCTTCAAACTTCCTTTTTATATTGAGAATATCATTCATAAACTTTTTATAGCTTGATATTTATTCTAAGGCTTCAGTTCTAAGGCTTCAGTGGAATATTAATTATAAGCTTCTTAAATATTTCCAGAAATTTTGAAAATTGCTTATCCATTTTCTGCTGACAAAGTCTTTCAGGAAATGGAAGTGGTGGTTTTTCCAAATCAATTTTCAGTGGAGAAATCGGTCTTTCAGAATCTTTTGGAGAGTCCTCTTTTGATTCTTCAATTTCTTCTCTCTCAACTTCAATCTCTTTTTGAATCCTACCTTCCAACTCTCTTCCACTTTTAAGTTGTACGACTTTAACTTGTTCTTTATTCTGTCTTTTGGATTTGATTCAGTATTACTAGGAGTGTTCCTTGAGATCTATTACTTAATGAGCTTGCAATTTACCCAAGTTGACTATCAATATTTCTAATTGTAGCTTCTTGACTTTAT
>NW_018239750.1:0-613 GCF_001263595.1 Phalaenopsis equestris | reverse complement strand
TTTTTAGTTTTTTTTATTTATGTTCTAACATAGTGAAGGTAAGGAGTATACTTGGAAGAATGTTATCAGCCGTAGAGCCAGAAATTTTTTAAAGTTTAGAAGTTGCTAGTTGTTAGTTGCTACTTGATGCTCGGCTATGTTCTAACATAAGTTTAGAAGTTGCTAGTTGCTACTTGATGCTCGGCTATGTTCTAACATAAGTTTAGAAGTTGCTAGTTGCTACTTGATGCTCGGCTATTGTGTTGTGATGTGGCATAAGTTGAGAAATGGCTACTTGATGTGACATAACTTGGCTCTTCTGTTGAAGGCTTTATTAGTGGCTTCAAGTCCTGTTTGTACAATTAAGAGTTATTTTTTTGGGCTGTTTTAATTACTAGCTTTGTTGTTGTTTTAAAGATAAGCTTCCATTTAATGGTTATTTTTTTGGGCTGTTTTAATTACTAGCTTTGTTGTTGTTTTAAAGATAAGCTTCCATTTAATGGTTATTTTTTTGGGCTGTTTTAATTACTAGCTTTGTTGCTTGTTTGTGGCAATTTATTCATTATACATGGGCTGTTTTGATTCATTTTGGTATTCTTGAAGAACATAATTCTTACAAGAAGAACATTATTGT
>NW_018239749.1:0-360 GCF_001263595.1 Phalaenopsis equestris | reverse complement strand
TGTTTTGATTTACTTCTGCGCTTAGTTTATTGTTCTAGTTTTCTCGAATTATATGATCCTTTTACGCAATGAGACTAGAAGAAGATTCTTTCCGTGTAATTTCTCCCAACAAGGTTGGTATTAGAGCAGGGTTATTCGAGTGAAAGCAATGACCGAGAAGCAAGGTTCAAGATGGAAAAGTTCAATGAGACAAACTTCGCTTTCTAGAAGATGCATGTGGAGGATTTGCTTTATCAGAAAATACTATACTTGCCATTACAAGGAATCATAAAGAAGCTTGTGTTTATGTCTATGGAGGAATGATAAGTGTTGGATCGAACAAAATCGGGTTTGATCAAGTTATTACTTTCCTCATCTGTT
>NW_018239748.1:0-403 GCF_001263595.1 Phalaenopsis equestris | reverse complement strand
AAGGAGATTTTGGGGACAATTGTCGGGCAAACCGATAGTCCCAGGAAAGATTTGATTTTAATTGAATATATTAAAAAAAATTTGGATTTCAATATAAGACCTTACGAAGGTGAAATTATGCGTGGGGAAACAAAATTGAGTGGAAAACACAAACGCAGAGAAGGGAATAGGGCGTCTAAGCCTACTCCAAAAGTAAGGATGGGAATAGGACGTCTTAGCCTACCCCAATGGTAAGTATGGGAATAGGATGTTAAAGCCTACCCCGATGATGGAGATGGGAATAGGATGTCTAAGCCTACCCCGAAAGGACAATCAGAATTTAGGTACTGACCTCCAAAGGAGAGATCAGAATATAGGTACTGACCCCAAATGTGTAGATGGGAATAGGATGTTTAAGCCTACC
>NW_018239747.1:0-591 GCF_001263595.1 Phalaenopsis equestris | reverse complement strand
AAATCCCAACCCATATTTTTTATTTTTACAAAATGATTTAATTGCTCGGTTTGGTAGTTTAAGAAAAACATCTGGGTGATTAATTTATAAATATCAATGTTTCGAATGATCTGCATATATTTATCCTTACTTTATATTGATGAAGTAGAAATTTCAAAGTATTAATTTTAATTATATTGGCCGTTAAATACTATTTTGGCAATCATTGGATTTGAAGAAAATATATATTTTTATAATTTAAATGATAAATAGGGATACAATAATGAAAAATATAAAAAAGAGCAAACTAATAATGGTTAATAATCTAATCAGCTAAGATTTGAAGTCCGTAAAACTCAGTAGCGAGCGTTGCTCCCTTACGCCACTTGAGATTGGACAGAATTGGTTGTGTTGGGCTAATTTATGGTTAGCCTGTCTAGAGGTTCAACAGTCTGTTCGAACGATTCATAGTGATCTACGATCAAAAAAAAAAAAAAGATTTTTCATATGTTTAAGTCGGATTAACCATCAGTTCTCAATAAATCTGGGTTATTAAACCTTGATACAAATAGAGGACTTTATCGAGGAACAAAAAGAATTCAGCCCGAAATA
>NW_018239746.1:12741-20782 GCF_001263595.1 Phalaenopsis equestris | reverse complement strand
CTTAAGGCTCTCCACTTCATAATTCCTAAAATTTAACTCAAATTAATATGGATCCTTCTTGATACCCCACTAATGAGCCAATTAAAATATCAGAGGAGGACTTATACTTTTTTCATTTTTACTTACCTTTTTAATAATTATTTTAGCTAAAAAATCGTGATGTTGAATGTTAATTCATTTAATTGACTAGAACAAATCCTCTAACCTTAAGAAAATTATTGGAGGTTCATTTAGATTAGAGGACCTCTAGGAACAATTTTCATATTTTTTTGTTTTATTCTAATTATTATAATTATTTACTCATTTTGGTGGTTAATTAAATAGAAAATATAGTTTAATCCTAAAAATTACTTTTTATAATTTTCTATAGTTCCTCTGAGTTCAGAGAACTCAGGGAAACAAATTTTGCATTTTTGTGATTTTTTATTTTATTAATTCTAATTATTTTAATGCAAAATTAAGGAAAACACGTTTAATGCATTCAAAAATCCATAACTATATTAAGAAAATTAAGAAAAAAAAATTTAAGTGGTCCCAAGTGATCAGGGAATAATTTGTGACATTTTGGTGCATTTTTGTATTTTCATGATTTTTATCATTTTTTAATTAGTTAAAATTTAGGAAAAATGGAGGGAAATGAACTTTTTTATCCAAAACATGATTTTATTTTTCTTAGGTGCCCCTGGTCACAAGGATCACTCCAACCACTTTTCATAATTTTTTTAATTATATTTCATTTATAATAATTGTTTTAATGCAAAAATATCACTTAGAAAAATATACTTTGATATTAAAGACAATTCAAATGGGTCTTAAATTTTTGAAAGGGCTTAATATACTCATTATCTCCAATGTGGACCAATTTTTGTGATTTTTTGAATTATCTTTTATTTTATTAATTATTTTTGAGTTTTAATGATTTAAATATATGAAATTTTACCTTAATTATTTGAACTCCATTTATATTTTTCCTAAGGTCCTCTTACCACACTGAACCTACCACAGTTAGTCTTGTATTTTTTGATTTATATTTTAATTTTTATGAATTATTTAATTGAAATGAAGGTACGTAACATGAAAAATTAGGGCTTTCAATTTTAGGGGTGTCCTCTGACTCTGGAAAAAATCAAAGAACACTTCTAAGCACATGAAGACCAAACCCTCCAAATTTCATGTCCTAGTGATTAATATTTAATTATTTATGTTAAAAATAAGTTTTGGAGTATTTAACTAATCAAAAATAAAATACATGGAAAAAATTTTAATTTTTTGTTCATAATATTCTCCTTCGTTCACTAAGCACAGAGTTATTTTTATTTTATTTTTATAATTTTTCTAAACCAAGTTATGATTTTTTTAAGGTTTCTGAATTATTTTAAATCAAAAAAGCCCTAATTTTCTACTTATCCAGGTGGCGCCGCGTCATCCTTGCCTGCTACAAACCCCCGCATGTCGCCTTCCTATTTGATGTCGCCATCTGCGTCAGCTGTCATGCATCGCGTGCTTTATGCACTGCTCTCCCATCTTACTTTATCTCGATCGTCCTTCTAATACACGTGAAAACATACAACATCCGTTCATCTTCCCCATCAGACTCAACTGAGAGTCGTCCACACTAAAACCTCAAGATTTTGCTCGATACTTAACCAAATTAAGTGTGGTTTTTTCCTAAACCTTCATCTAGGCCAGAAAAACCTATTTATATGGTCATGTACCTATAAAATACAAATGTACTTTAGAATTGATGAAATTGAGCCAAAATTTAAAGATTTTGAGTTATACCTTTGCTCAAGAGGTGAGGCCTCAATTGGGTTTATTCTTGAGCTTTGTCTTGGTCCCATGAACATCCTCAAAGCATTGAATCAATCTGTGGTTGGGTCTGCGTAGTAGTTCAATCAGAGGGTGGTGCGTCTTTGGTCAAAGTTTGGTGCAGAGAGCTCGGAAGAGGGGGATTTTGATTGGGGAAGTAGTTTTTATGTTTGGTGAAGCTTTTGGGCTAACTACTTTGGGATTTGGTGTAGTTTGTGGAGATGACCTAAAAATGCCCTAGTTTTTTAGCTCAAAATCAAGGTTGGGCAGTGGGGATGATGGCCTCAAAATGGTTGGAGTGTGCTCAGGGAGGTTTGGAGAAGCTCTGAAGATATTTTGACAGAGTTTCCCCAAGGGTTTTGATTCTCTCCATGCTTGCCCGTAAGGGGGATATTTATAGCTGAGACGAATGGGGAGGCCTCAGGCTCTTATTGGTTGGTGCCAATGAGCTGAGGTAGAGTGCTAAGCAGCACCATTGACCAATGAAGGCTAGCCACATAGGATGAGTGTATTTTAGGGTTCAAGTAATGGTGGCTCTCCTTGGGGTTGGGTTTTTTGGACAGGCCAGGGGGTGGCTAGCTAATTCAGAGAACTAAGAGGAAGTTTAATGGTGAGTAGTTTGGTGTTAGGCAAGCTAGGTGCATGGATTAGAGAGTTATCCAATTTTGGAAAAGGGGATGCGTAATTTGAGGGAACCTTGGTCCATGGATCTTGATTTGGTCCTTCAGTGATTTGATCTGTATCTCCAAAATGTTAAACCAGGCTGGGGTGAGTGGATTTGGGATTAATCCAAGAGGGTTTGACATAAATTTGGAATTAGGCTTAAAGTTAGGGCTTGGGTTTGACTTGGACTTGGGCTTGGATCCAAGCCAATTGATTGCTCAAATTGGTCTTGGATAATGTCATGAGAAATTTAGAATGCAAGTTTGGAGAAATTAAAATGATTACATGGCTTGATTTGGAGTCAAGTCAATTTTGGGGCATTTGATTTAGGCTTGGGATTTGAGTTTTAAATTGGGTTCAAATGGGCTTGAATTTGGTTCAAATGTGATTTAGATATGATGAAAATTAATTTAGAGTTGGAATTGAGAGGATTTGAAGTGAATTTGGTCGAAATTGGGAGTGATTTAAGGATTTTAGGCATTTAGGAGTAATTTAGGAATTTCAGCCAATTTTGATGGATTTAAGTACAGTTGGGATCATTGGGTGGTTAGGACTGATTTGGGAGAGGTTTGGATTGATTTTGGAGATTTAGACAAAATTTGGGACATGGGGGAATTTTGGGAATTTTGAAGAAATCAGGGTATTTTAAGCAATTTGAATGTTTGGAATGGTTCAATATGATTTTTGGGTGAGAATTAGCAATTTGGTCAATTTTTGGAAAATTAGGGTTACAGGGGCATTTTGGTAATTTTTTAAAAGTTTAGGGGTAGAAGGCCAAAGATGGGTGTTTAGGTGGAATTGGAGGTTATTGGATATGTTAACCATGAGATTACCCTTTTTTGGGCCATGAGACCAAGGGGAAGCTCATTTTGGATCCTATATGTGTTGGTCCAGACCACCTTAGCAAAATGCCAAGAGCTTGGGGACCAACCACAGGAGTTTCCAAAAGAGTAAGGAAAGTTCAAATGTGACTGATTTTAGGGTTTTAGGGAATGTATGTGAGGGGTTTGAATATTTTTGTGTGTGTAGGTCTGATCAAGACCAAAATCAAGCCACCTAGGGCTAACCGTAAGGCCTGACAATCCTATGAGGACTCCTCTTAAGCTCCCCCATCTGGTTCCATCCCACTATGTAGTAGAGAGCAAATTCATGCATGTAAAACTCCAAGAAGAGTAAGGAAATGTTTTGGATTTTCAAATGGGTAGTCCTTCACTAGTCCTCTAGGATAGTAAATAGGAATGTCCTATGGCTAAATCGTAGACCTTAACGAAAGCGAGGTGAACACCCCAACAACAATGCTAGACTAAGGCTATCTCCTTTCTCACTTAAGAATAGCCAAGATGTGCCTAACCTTTTTAACACTAGTGTCAATCACCACTTGGGTCAACTTAGCCCAAATATTTCTATCCAAATACTCCCCTCCATCCAAAACTATCAAACTTAAGATTGCCATCACTTCCTTCATCTAGTTAGATGGAGAGTAAATTTACACAGCTTATTAGAGGTTTAAAAAATTTTTTAGGAAGTTCTTACATCAATACCTATCTGACTTTTATTATGACCTGGTGGGATGCTTAAGGTCAATCATAGACATTGTAGCTATGGGATCGCTTATGTTAAATGCTTTTATAAAGCCTATGAATTGATAAATCAAATGAGCACCAATAATGTACAATGGCCTTCTATGATAGTCAAACCTAAGAAAGTTAAAAAATAATTTGACAATTCTAGCTTATAGCTTGTTGTCATCTTTAGAAAGTTAAACAACTTTAGGATAAATTTAATGCCAAGATCCCTACCTACTAATTAGATAGCCTATAGATTAGTAGGGTATCCTAGCACTTCCTATTTAGAGAGCTTGAATCTTAAAGTAAAGTGGTTTGAAAATCCATATTTCAATTCCTACAACTCTGGCTAAAAAAAAATCACTCAAATTTTAACTAGAGAAAGAACAACCCAACCGTCAGAAACAGTAGTAGGGAAACACCTAATCAAACCCAATAGAAAATTGGAATGCCATAAGCAGTAGTATTCCAAGATAAAACAACCCACCAAAATTCACTTCCAATTCCTAATTTAAGAAGAATAAATTGTCTTCAGAGAAGCTAGTGTTACATACTGGGAACTATCTATTAATTCAAGTTGCAACCATAAGGAACATAAAAAATCAATTTGGGTACTTAATTAATTCTATGAGTAATAGACCCCAAGGATGCTCCCCAATAAGAAGAAATTTAATCTTAAAGAAGAGGGAAAGGAACAAGTGAGATCTAAAAGTGGGAAAGACTTGGAAGATATTAGTAGGAGGAAGAGCAGTCCTAGAGATTTAGATCTAGAGATTGAGAAATCTATTAAGGACGTAACCAAAGACTTAAAATTATTTTAACGCCCCCTTCCCAACCCTTAAGAGAGAACAACACTACTTTTTTCTAAGAAGCTGCAGAAACAAAAGTTTGATCAACAGTTCTCTAGATTTCTAGAGGTTTTAAGCTCACCATTGATATTATAATAGATGTCAAGTTATGTAAAGTTCAAGAAAGATGTCTTAAATAAGAAGGGAAACTAGGAGATTTTAAGAATGTTGCTTGGATGGAGAAGTTTTGTGTTATCGAGCAGAAGAAGCTACCATAAAAGCTTAAGGACCCAGGTAGCTTTATCATTTCTTATTTCATTTGAGACATATTTTTTTGAAAATTTTTGTGTCAATTAGAAGTTAGCATCAATCTTTTATCTCTTTCCATCTTCAAAAGAGTAAAACTAAGAGAAGTTTAACCAGGTGATAGAGGATATTCTGGTTAAGGTTGAAAAGTATATCATTTTAAATAATTTTATTATCTCATATATAAAAAATGGATAAGAAGATTCCCATAATTTTGGATGGCCCTTTCTAGCCATTAAAAGGGTAATGACTGATGTGTAGAAAGGGAAACTTACCATGAGGGTAAATGATGCAGAGGTAACTTTTAATAATTTAAAATTAATGAAGTTTTCCCAAGACTCTACTAATGATTGATTTCATAGGAAGATGTGGTTGAAGAGGTAGTTGATAGCTAATTTTCTAAATATGTGGTGTTGGACCTAATAAAACAAGCAGTGGTTGAGGAGTGAGTGAGGCTTTTAAGGAATAAACTGCTTTACTATTATAAGGAAATCCTACAGTTCTTAGGAATAGGTTTAAGATCTTCTACACCTTGACCAATGTCAAGACTTTAATGTTATCCATAGAAGAAACCTTGGAGTTGGAGTTCAAAAATCTCCCTAAGCACCTCAAGTATAATTTCCTAAGAGAGTCCTCTGCTTTGACTTTCATCATTTCTATAAATTTGAGTAAACAGTAAGAAGCAAAGTTGATGAGAGTGTTAGGGACATTTAAGAAATCCTTTGGATGGACCATTGCTAAAATAAAAGGAATAATTCCTTCCGTGTGCTTGAATAGAATTTTGATGGAAGAAGAACATTGACCCAAAGGGGAGGTTAAGAAGGAGTTTTTTATGTGGTTATAAGCCAACATAATCAACACCATCTCAGTTAATACTTGGGTCTACCTAATTCATTGTTTACCCAAGAAAAGGGGAGTGATGGTAGTAGAAAATGGGAAGAAAAAACTAATACCCAGTAGAATTATCACTTGGTAGAGAATCTATATTGTCTATAAGAAGTTGAACACAATTGTCAAGAAGGACCATTTTCTAATGCCTTTAGTCAATCAGATGTTGAATAGTTTGAGAGGGGCCCCATTCTTCTGCTTCTTAGATTGATACTGAAGATACACAAAGTTTCTATAACATCAAAGGACCCAGACAAAACTACTTTCACTAGTCCCTATGAATTTGTTGCCTTTAGAAGAATGTCATTCAATCTTTACAATGCCCCAACCACTTTCCAAAATTACATGATTTCCATTTTTTATGACCTGATTGAGATTGGGATTGAGACTTTTTGGATGATTTCTCTGTTTTTGACAAATCTTTTGACTCATGCCTTGACAATCTTATAAGATTTTTCCAAATATGTGAGGATACTCACTGTGTGTTGAACATAGAAAAGTGCTAATTCATGGTGACTGAGGAAATCATGTTATGTCATAAGATTTTAGAGAAGGGGGTGGAGGTTGACTAAATGAAGATTTGGGTGATAGAAAAATTTATCCCGCTCAGTTCAGTTAAGGGGATTAGGAGTTTATTAGGGCACAATAATTTTGTACTATTGATGCATTAAGGAATTCAATAAAGTTTTATGTCATTTGTTAGAGAAGGATGTGCCCTTCAATGTTAATAATACTTGCCTTATTGACATTGAACTTTTAAAAAATAAGTTTGTCTTGGTACATGTGATCATTTCACCTGATTAGGATCTTACATTCGAGCAAATGTATGACACTAGTGACTATGCATTACTGATGTTATTAGGCTAAATCAGAGAAAATGATTTTCATGCCATATACTATGACAGTAAGACCCTTAATGACGCTCTAGTTAACTACACCACCATAGTGAAGGATCAATTTTCAATCATATATGCATTTATTAAATTTGGTTCTACTTGATTGGTATTAGAGTCATCTTATACACTGACCATGCTAATATTAAATATTTTATAACTAAAAAGAATGCTAAATCTCATTTAATTTGATGGTTCCTCTTGTTATAAATGCTTGATGTAGTGATTAATGATAGAGAAGGTATAGAGAATCAAGTAATGTGTCACTTGTCTAGATTTGCACAATAAAATATTGATGATTTCTATGGTGATATTAATAAGAATTATTCAAAAGTGCACCATGTTGGCATCATTTTTTTCCCATACTGAAGTCTTCAGATCTATTTGAAGTATTTTGGGATTTATTTTTACACAGCTAGCCAATTTAGAAACAAAAATGGTCAATGCAGGTATGATGTCGTGGCATTAATGCTTGACATTGCAGCCTTATAGATGATAGTATGTGCATTCCCCATGAACCACCATTTATGACACCACAGTTTTAGGATTAAGCATCACAATGTGTATTCAATAAAATTTAATGTAAGTGTACACCTTGGTGCCTCAAGTAGTGGAGTGTTGTAGTGCTGATGTCAGGCACCATGCCATCTCACCTAAAATGAAATTTATGGCCACATGAAAGAGTTATTATCTTAGCTTGGTGTTGCGGTGCCATGCTTATGCTTTATTTTTTGTGGTGAAGCTCTACTAGATTCTACCTTCACTTGAGACAATATTCTCTCCTTATTTTCTTCAAATATGCATTCAATGAAGGAGAGTGAGGTTTCCTTCACCTAAGAAAGAGGGGTTTGATGCATGTTATTTTATATACTAGGAGGTCATGCTGAGGTATACAAAATCCCACTACTGTTGAAATATCATCTCCGAGTAAGATTTCTTTCATCATATGAGTCATATGGTTGTCACCCTCATGAGGAGGAATTGGGTGGAGCTAGCATAGGATCTTGGCCCACAGTCACCTTTATCATCTAGAAGTTCATCACAAATGCCAGAAAACCAAGGAATGACATGTTGTTTATTAGAGGTTATTGGATGTAATTTTATTAGGAAAAAAAAAAAAACTTTTATG
>NW_018239746.1:1210-12481 GCF_001263595.1 Phalaenopsis equestris | reverse complement strand
GTGCCCGCCCCCCCCCCCCAAGTTTGCTCTATTCAAAAGAATATCTAAGAGTTTCGAGGTGACATAACATTGATTGATCAAAAGATAAACCTCCTCACCCACTAAATTTTCACATGGAGCATTAGCATAACAACCAGTTTGCCTGATTAAACTAGTCCATGATCCAGCTCATGGGCAATGCCAAAGATGAGCACATCTAACAACCTCAATACACCTTTTCTCAGTAGCCAACCCAAATGGTGATGTTGATGACAATGATGGTGAAGATGATAGTAGTGACGAGTATACAGATGCCAATTTATAAATGTTCCCCCTTATATTTCTAGAGAGAGTGAGGAAATTGATGGTTCTCTTGTTTCCCATTTTGGTGTAGTTCCAAGCCATGGGCCCCACATGTACATTTTTTAGTGTTTCTTATTAGTGGTTGCCATACCTCTACATAGGGTTATATGTATGACTAATTAGTGCTCCCCATATAAAGTAATGTAATCTATGGTGATTTTCCCAACCCCACCCCTGCCATTAGAATGGGGAAACTATATATACATGGTTTCCTACCCAAAATTAGGGTTGCATATGATGGATTATGATCATTTATTTTCCCACTCACTAAGGAGAATAAGGAGGCCTTGAGAATATGATGTGTACTTTTATGATATAGTCACTCAATGCTCTATCTAATTTTTAAGATTGGGTTGCCTTTCCAATTTCGGGAGCTCCTTGGTTTTTTTGAAATGCCTTGACGCTAGTTCAATCACTTTCAAGTGTCTAGCATGCACTCTAAGGAACGGTGAGTGGCAAATGCAATAATAATTTTGTGGCACCCTACCACTGTCAGGAGCTTGTTGGATCCTAATTAAACTAGCATGATTGCAAAGCTTAGTAGGAACATGACAACTTTGTGGTGTCATGACATCAGGCTGTTATACCATATCGTTCGATGATCTTGTTCTTGAAGTTAGACCTGATTGGGTTGCCATCATGATTGCCCACTGACATGGCACTTTGATTCATCAATGGTGTGTCATGGCAAGTTTTCCTTATCAATGATGGTGCTTTATGAAACTAGAGACGTTTGAGGAGCTCTTCTTAGAGCATCTAAGTTAAGTGACTCTGACAAACTTTACATAGGTCAAAATTTTCTTTAATTTGTAATCTTTTCTTTAATAGAAAAATCCTTGGATTTTGTCATACAGAGCTAGGTTAGGCTACCCTTAGAGGATACTTTGGCTAGATTCCTTTGTTTCCTCACCTTAGCTGCATCATATATCATCAGACTTATGTGCATAGGGCCTTAGTTGGCCCTAGTGCAGCAATGTCATCTTTCAGGCATTACAACACCATTTTCATTCTTTTTTGGGTAATAAATGGGTTTAGTACTATCTCTCGATGTTTGACTATCTTTGCATCCCTTGAGTTGTTATACTTCATCACCTCTAGGGTAGTGATGTGGCTGCTTAGTTCTATTTTGACTATTGCCAGATGTTGCATTTTTTAGTGATGTAGTGCAAAAAGATCGATGTTGTCACACATCAAGATAGACTGGTCCATGGGCTTCCACAGAAGTACCTTTTTCCATCTTTCATAAGGGACATAGGCTTAACTACAAATTAAGAAAATAACTGTTGTGTGACCAAGCCCAGTCATAGATCCATTTAATGCAACTCTAAAGATGGATCGATAAATAAGTGCCCCCACATCAATAGGTCTTCCCATCTGAATACAGTAATTGAGGATCACACTTTCTTTTATCACTTACTTTATGTTCGTGGTAGGAAGCACATTAGCAGAAATGAAAAAGTGCCAAAGCTTAGATGATGATATTAATATTGCAGCATGGAAACTAACCTTGGAATCACTTTAATTTCCATCGTCTGTCACTGTCCGTCAGGAATCTGAAGATCTCAGTCAAATTGTCTCTAGTCAGAGTGAAGTTAACAAATTTGTGAATTGGTATGTCATCCACCAAGAACGACTCGTTGATCCTTGAAGGAGTAAAAGGTACTAACTTACTTTGAACTTGGACCAATCCATGATTTAATCCATAAATATTTGAATAGAATTCCTTCATGATAAAGATAACGACAGCGACAGCGGTGTAGCAAAACATTTCTCATCGCCTTTGTGCAATAATTGCCTTTACATGCACTCCATGCATGATAAATCTTCTTTCTATATCAATTTCTTCTCCACCAGAGTTCTATCCTGAAGCCTTTGCACATCCTTGCTTATAAACTTCTTCTAAGAAAAATCTCCACGAGTTGAACTCGTCAAAGCATTGAAATCCATGAAATCCCAAGACTTCCTTCATTCCTAAACCATTTAATTGATGAAGAACGAATTGAAATGGAGGTTTTTAGGGTTTTTAATGGAGAAAACCATCAGAAAAAACTAAAAAACTGCTCAAATTGGTGATTTTGTAATTGTGGCCCCTAGGCGTCATGTTCTCTGTGTGCTGGTGCCTAGGCGCCAAATCTCGGTGCCAGTGCACACTTGAATACTTATTTGCCTTAGGTTCAAATACACGTCCTAATTTCCCCTAAGTCATGAATTATATCGATTTAAGTAGTAACAACATATTTGCTACTCTCAAACACAAAATACAATCAACAAATTCTTAGAATCAAATCTAAAAAAACTAAACCTAATCATTTCTAATAACTATGGGTTGCCTCCCACAAAGCGCTTGGTTTAACGTTGTCAGTTTGAGATATCCACTACTTACTCAGATTGACCCAACATTAGGCTTTCATAAAATATAGGTATTCTTTCATTAAAGTAAAGTTTCAGCCTATGCTCATTTAGTTTGAAAATTCTATCATTTTTTGGATCCTTGATATCCACAACATTATAAGGATAGAATTTCTCCACAATGAATGACCCCATCCACCTAGACTTCAGTTTTCCAAGAAATAACTTCATTCTAGAATTGTATAGTAAAACTTCTTGTCCAAGTTCTAAATCCATTCTTAAAATCATCTGATCATTCCATAATTTCAACTTTTCTTTATAAATCTTCGCATTTTCATAAGATTCATTTCTAATATCCTTAAGCTCATTCAATTGCAACAGTCATTTTTCACCAACATATTACAAATTATAATTAAATTCTTTGATAGCCCAATAAGTGTTATGCTTCAGTTCTATTGGTAAGTGACAAACCTTCCCAAATATGAGTTTATATGAGGTCATTCCTATAGGAGTTTTATATGTCATCTTATAAGCCCATAATGCTCCATCAAGTCTATCAGACCAATCCACCCTATTAGGATTTACAGTTTTCTCTAAAATTCTTTTAATTTCACGGTTGAATAATTTTTCTAGACCACTAGTTTGAGGATGATAAGAAGTGGAAATTCTATTTATAATACCATAATTTCTAATTAATATTTTAATCTTATTATTCTTGAAATGACCCACATCAGTGATTATTACTCCAACATCCCAAATCTACTAAAAATATTTCTCATAGAAATTTTGTGATGCTTCGAACATCACAACAAGCTAAAGCAACTGCTTCTATCCACCTTGAAAAATAGTCCACTGCAACTAGAATGTATATATTTCCTAATGATGTTATAAATGACCCAATAAAGTCTAAACCCCAAACATCAAAATTTTCAACTTCTAAAGTAAAATTGAGGTGCATTTCATTCCTTCTAAAAATATTGCCTACTTGCTGACATAAAACACATATTTTTACATAAGTATTAATATCTTTAATTATTGTAGACCAATAAAATCTAGATTGTAAAATTTTATATGCAGTTCTATCAATTCCAAAATGTCCCCCAAAATTAGAATCATGACATTTTTGAATAATTTGTACAATTTCTTCCATAGTTACACATCTTTGAATAATTTGGTCCTTACATTACTTATATTCCCAAAAGTAAAATTTTGAGTCATGAATGAATTTTTTATTTGATGGTAATCTAGTTTATAGACGAAAATGTTGCTTGTAGTTAACTGCATCAGCATACCACGAAATTCACCATACTAATCACATAAAATTTTTCATGAGGAAAATTTTCATTTATTTCATCATTAAAGTTAACATTATTTTCACGTTCAAGTCTTGACAAATGGTCAGCTATTTGATTATTAGTACCCTTCATATCCATCACTTGAAAGTTAGATTCTTGCAGTAGAAGGACCCATCTAATTAATCATGGTTTTGCATCATTCTTCATCTTTAAATATTTAATAGAAGAATGATCAGTATGCACAATATATTTAGCTCCAATAAGATAAGATCTAAATTTATCAAAAGCATACACTATAGCTAATAATTCTTTTTGAAAAGTGGTGTAATTAATTTGAACCTCATTAAGGGTTCTACTAGCATAGTATATTACGTTAAAAGTTTATCATATCTTTGCTCTATTACAACCCCTTTAGCATAATCACTAGTATTACACATTAATTTAAAGAGTTTTCTCAGTCAAGTGAAACAATAATAGGTGCAGTGATTAATTTTTCTTTTAAAAAATTAAATGCATTTAATCATTCCTCATTAAAGTCAAATTTTGTATCTTTTTCTAAAAGATGACATAAAGACTTTGTAATTTTTGAAAAACCTTTAATATATCGCCTATAGAACCCAACATGTCCCAAAAAACTTCTGACTCCTCTTACAGTCATAGGAGGTAGTAATTCAGTAATAACATGAATTTCTACTAAATCTACTTTCATGCCACTTTCAAAAATCTTATGTCCAAATAAAATTCCTCTTGCAACCATAAATTGACATTTTTCCCAATTGAAAACAAAATTTGTTTCTTCATAGTGTTTTAGAACTCTTGTTAAGTGATCTAAACATGAATTGAAAGGGATTCCAAAAACTTAGAAATCATCCATAAAAACTTTAATTTCTTTCTCAATTAAATCACAGAAAAATGACATCATACATCTTTGAAAAGTTGTAGGTGCATTGCATAATTCAAATGACATTCTTCTAAAATCAAAAGTTTCATATGTACTACTAATGTTGCATTCTCTTGATCCTCAAGAACTATGGGTATTTGGTGGTATCCAGAGTATTCATCTAAAATGTAGAAATAATGATGCCCAACTAGTCTATCTAACATTTATTCCAGAAAATGTAGAGGAAAATGATCTTTTATAGTAGGGAGGTTTAATTTTCTATAATGAATACAGATTCGCCACACAATGAATTTTCTTGTAGGAATTATATCATTCCTTTTGTTAATGATTACAGTCAATCCTCCTTTCTTAGGAACATCATGAATAGGACTAACCCAATAACTGTCGAAAATGGGATAAATAATTTATGTATCCAACCACTTTAAAATTTTGTTCTTAACAAATTCTTTCATTATAGGGTTCAATCTCTTTTGAGGATTAATGTTAGACTTATAATTATCTTCCATCAAAATTCTATGCATACAAATTGAAACATTATTTTCTTTAGTAGTAGCTAATGTTTATCCGAAGGCTTTCTTATGGTTTTTTAATGCCTTCAATAATTTTTCTTCCTATTCTGTAGTCAAGTCTAAGGATATAACTGGTAATGTCGATGAATTCTCTAAAAATGCATATTTTAAATGAGCAGGGAGCTCTTTCATGTCAAGTTCATGAGGTTTTTCTGTTGAAGGAATCTAAGCTTTACTACTTTCAGTGGTATCTAAAATTTCAAAATTTTCCCGAACATAGTTTCAATCCTCATTAATTATCTCATTTGATTTGTCTTCAAAATCCATTTCATCTTTATTTTTTAGTTCTTTTTTATCAGTCATGACTTCACATCTTTCTTGGAAGTGATCATAAATCTTATAATCAATAATATCTATTCTATAACATTTATCATATTTTTCTTTATCAAGATACTTCATTGATTTAAGCACATTAAATGCAATTTCCTGGTCATTAACTCTCATGGTTAGTTCTCATTTCTGCACATCTATCATTGCTCATCCGGTGGCAAGGAAATGTCTTTCTAAAATGATAAGTATTTCGTTATCTTCTTCTATATCTAACACAATGAAATCAACTGGGAAGATAAATTTATCCACTTTAACCAACATAACCTTTATAACCCCCTTAAGATAGGTGATAAATTGATTAACTAACTGTAGGGTTACAGTAGTGGTACAAATCTCTTCTAAACCTAACTTTTTAAAAATAGACAATGGCATGAGATTAATGTTAGCTCTTAAATCACATAAAGCTTTTCTAGAAAATTTTTCTTTAATCGCACATGGTACAGTGAAACCACCAAGATCCTTAAGTTTCTAAGTTTTTTCTTAATTATTGCACTACATTCTTCAAGAAGTGCAATAGTTTCAAAATCTTCAAACTTCCTTTTCTTTTTTTAAATTTCTTTCATGAATTTACCATAACTTGATATCTGTTCCAAAGCTTCTACAAAAGAAATATTAATTGTAAGCTTTCTAAAAATAAAAAAAAATTTTAAAAATTTTATATCCAACTTTTGCTACCTAAGTCTTTGAGGAAAAGGAGCCGGAGGTTCTTCTAAACTAATCCTAGCTGGAGAGACAGGTTTTTCCACTTTTTTAAGAATAGTTTCTTCAAGTTTTTCAGTATCTTTATTTTCTCTGTCAACTTCAATTTGTTTTTGAACTCCAACATTTAATACCTTTCCACTCTTAAGTTGGACAGATTTAACTTACTCTTCTACTTTATTTTTATCTTTATGATTGATTTCAACATTACTAGGAAGTGTTCCCTCTGGCATATTGCTAAGTGTGTTCGCAATTTGTCCCATATGATTCTCAATGTTTTGAATAACAACACTTTGAATTTATAATTGATTTCCCATTTGTAACACTACTTCTTCCATAAATAACTTCTTCTCCTTAATTTGTTGGTTACTACTAAATCCAGGAGGATAAGTAGGTCCGTATTTCACATTACCCTTGTTGTTCCAGTTTCTCAATGGGTTTACGTGATTGTTTCCCCATTGTTTACTTCCATCACTAGAATTGTTATTCCAATTAAAATTAGGATGGTTTTTCCAACTTGGGTTGTAAATGTTAGAATATGGGCTATTGGGTCTATTATTAATAACATTTAAAGTTTTTAATGAGTTTTGAGAATCGATCATTTGTCCTAATAAATTCTCTTCAATCACATGGGGGCTTTTGAAAAAAATTATGTCCAATTTGGTCTATTTTTTTCTAGATAATGCTACAACTTGAGATGCAACCATCGAAACATCATCATTATCATGAATACTAGCTACTTTCGTTGGATTTACCCTTTCAGAAGGCCATTGAAAATTATTTGTGGTCATCTCTTCAATTAATGCATAGGCTTGATCTAATGGTTTTAACATTAATGAGCCTCCAACAATATTTATGATAGATCTAAGTGATCCTACTAACCCATTATATAAAGTTTGAATTAATAACTAGTTTGGTAAAGCATGACTTGGACACATTCTAAGGATTTCCTTAAATTTTTCCCAAGCTTCATATATTGACTCTCCAACTGAGTAAAAGAAATAATATTATTTCTAAGTTTAACAGTTTTTCAAGGTGAAAAATACTTAGCCAAGAATTTTTGTGCTAAATCTCCCCAATTTCTAATAAATTCAGGTGCTAACAAGTTCAATCACTTGTTAGCTTTATCCCTTAAGTAAAAATGTAATAGTCTATGTCTGACAACGTCGTTTGATCTGCCATCATATATAAATGCAGCACACAGTTATAAAAAATTTGCTAAATAAAAATTTGGATTCTTAGATGGTGTTCCCTCAAACTGATTGTTTTGTATCATTTGTATAATTGCAGGTTTAAGCTCAAATGAGTTAGTCATTACAGCAGGAGTTTCCATACTTAAGTAAATTTCATAGGTTGTATGGTTTGTGTAGTCCCTTAAAAGTCTTTGTAAATTATTCTATTCATTTTCAATGCTATTCATTTTCAATATTTTGATGTTCAATGCTATTTTACAACGACTTTGCCATTTCTTGAAAATTGTGAAGTCCTTTTAGTTTTCTAATTTTTCTTATAATTTGATCTAATTTAGAATCATAAGACACTAAACCTTCAGATCTCAAACTTTGCATACACAAGATAAAATTTCAGAAAATAACAAAAATACTCATAAATTATTTCTTTATTTTTGGTTTTAAAAAAAAAATTTCTTTTTGAAAATGAAAATGTACTAAATTTAATTTTTAATTCTCCTAAAGTAAAGTTACAAAGTTACGGTTCAAATAAACTTCTAAGTTAAAAAGTTTCGTCGCTTCTCCGGCAACGGCGCCAAAAATTTAACCCGACCCGCAATTACGCAGATATTTACACTCTAAAATATTCCTAAGAACTTATCCCCAAATTATATTTAGCGGCTAGTGTTAATAAATAAAATTATTTAGAAAATAAAGAATAAGCATTCACACTAGGGGTACTACGCAATTATATGTATTGTTTCATGTAATATAGGATTTTTTTTAAAAAACCAAGTAAAGATCCCACGAGAAAGCTGTAACTTTTAAATAATAACTTAGAAAACTTTTATCTAAATTGCAGATAAAAATGATGGGAGAAATTTATAACTAAATTCACATGCAATCTAAATTTCAATAGAATTTAAGAACAAAATTTAAAATACTAATAAAGTTTAAGAGACTAATAAAGTTTGAGAGAGTTGGAATATAATCAAAAGATCTTCCCCTTATAAAGAGATCTTAATCAATGTAGGGATTGAATGATTAAAAATTTAAAATGATGCATTGAGACAAATAGTAGCATTCCTATTCTTTACCTCCTCTTGGTGCTAGCAAAGAACATTGGCTAACCTTAAGTTTGTTCCAGCTTGTGTAGCACTACTGAGTAGATTCTGACCTCTCACTTCTAGATTACCAATTGTGCCCTCTCTATAGGTACTACTACGGACCCTTAGATCCAAACTTAAGATCAAATTGATAAAAGAATCCAGTCTGTCACCCTAGGAATATCAATTCTAGTCCATGAAGACTTATCTCCCTATATATTTGCACTTCCCCTAGGACGATCACGATGGCTCTTTCAAAAGTTAAGTGTGGTACTGACTAAATGGTGAAATCATAACCCTCATAGGTTAATATGTTTCGCAAAAAAAATTAACATCACAAACAGCCAGTGAAAATACCATCACAATTTATAAAATAAAAGTAAATCCTTAAATAAATCTCATCCCACTTGATTAATTCTCATATGCATGGAGAAAGAAAGGAAAACTAATTAGAATTTGTTTAGATAGAACAAAAACACATTATTTGTATTGAAAGCAAAGTCTTACAAAAAAAAAACCCACACACAAATACAAATTACTTATCTTATGTCTTCTCCCCAAGCAATTCCTGTAGTATCCTTCAAACAATATCCAAACTCTTCTTCTACAAACAAGAACTCACAAATATAAACTCACACACCCACTAAGAACACTCTTAAACACTCTCCAAGAATCAATCAAGCCTTTCTAAGACCTCCAAGGCATCTTTTTCATTCAACATTTGACCCTTTCAATAGATAAATGAAATTACCAAGGGTCACTTCAGGCATCCCTTCAAAATTCGACCAAATTCCTTGGATGTTCTAGAAAATCAATTACTAGTGATATAACACCAGTCTGAGGAGCTATTTCGCCCCTCACGGTCGTTAGTTAGTGCTATAGTACCAAGGGCTAGGGTTATGGTGTCATTTAAGGTGTTGCCATTTTGCCCTCATTTTCTCTAAATATCCATTCCTTGTACCTGAAACCAAAAACATGCAAGATAAATTCCTTTAAAGTGCAATATCATAAAAGGGTGCATAAAATGAAAATTAAGAATTAAATATTTATTAAAACATGTAATTTTAAGGTGGATCAATTCCCCCAAACTTAAACGTTACTTGTCCTCAAGTAACACTATAATTTTAAAGATTAAAATTGTTCCTCAAGTAACACTATAACCTGTGGTAGTGGATTTACTTTTTAGATAACTAAAAAGTTATTTTAGAAAGTTTATAGTCAAACTTTGAAGAATTTTTAGTAAAGCAGATGATATCTAAGGTATCAAAACATTTAGTATTAAATTTAGGAATACTAATTTTCTATTTAATTGAGACAAAATTCAAATTTCCCCAAACTTTGGATTTTTTAGAAAAATATTAATTTGAGAATATAGGAAATCTATATTGAAGTAATTTTTACTAAATACCTTTAGAAATTAAGCAAAAAATTGATCTTATGTTTTCTTTCGTAGAAAGATTCAAGTGAAACCAATTTTCAATTAGCCCTATTCCTCAAGCTTCTCCTCCCTTTCTCATACTTTACTTTTTTTTTCTTTTTCTCTTTTTTTATTTTATTTTTCTTTTTCTTTTTCTTTTTCTTTTGGGATCTTTTTAATTCTTACTTTTTTTTTCATGTGAGGATTACTATATCTTGATAGGCCTTTAATGATTTTGAATTTCACTATTCCTTTTCTACTTTTCTTTTCTTTTTTTTTTTCTTTTTTTTTCTTTTGTTTTTTGTTTTTTTTCTTTCAGGATCTTTTTAATTCTTACTTTTTTAGGTGATGATTACTATATCTTGATAGGCCTTTAATGATTTTGAATTTCACTATTCCTTTTCTAAAGTTAAAAACTTTTTTATATTCTTAACTTAAATCTAGAATTAGATTTTGAAAGAGAATTTTCATAGAATTTAAATTGTTTAAAAAATGTTATTCTAAAAATCCTTAATTTTTCAAAAATTTAATTTTTCTACTATAAATAGTAAAATCATTTCCTTGTTATTTCCTACTAAATATCGTAACTTCAGTTTCTACCTTTTTACTAACTTATCTACAAAGTTCCTCTATATCATTCCTAAAAATCAAAAGGTTAGTCAAAAGTTTAATATCCTAAAGATAAGACCACTTACCACAAAACATTTTAAAAGTAGTATCAAATTAAATATATGCTACATAGGGCAACTAAAGTTAAGTTTTCAGTGGTAATTCAAATCAACATGTATATCGATATTAGCATAAAGTAAACACTACTCTAACACACAAATAATGTAAACTAGAGCAAAAAGAAGTAAGCAATTATACAAAAAATGAAGAAGTGTAGTGACCAAAGGAAAATATATTGAGATTTTCTTACCTACTTTATACTTTTTTTTATGATATTACACTTTAAAGAAAGGTATTTTTTATGTTTTTTTGCAGGAATGATGAATTAGGGTCATTGGAGCAAAAAGATACAAAAAGGAGCGTATTTGGAGCGAAAAAGACCAAAATGTGAAGATTTGAACTAGGACACCGACGGCGAGCATAAC